>NC_081778.1:892059-1192059 GCF_963082965.1 Carassius carassius | reverse complement strand
CCATCTGACATGGCACATAAACTGCCTGGAGATGCTGGCCGTGCTTCGTGCACTTCGTTATTTTCTCCCAGACCTAAGAGGTCACCATGTGTTGGTGCGCACCAACAACACAGTGGTGGTCTCTTACATCAACCACCAAGGAGGTCTGCACTCACGCCGTTTAAGCAAACTAGCATACCAGATTGTGTGGGCCCAGGACGAATTCCTCTCGCTCAGAGCAGTTCACATTCCTGGACATATGAATATGGGAGCAGACATCCTGTCGAGGCAGGGGCCGAGGCCCGGGGAATGGTGGCTTCACACCGAGGTGGTGAAGCAGATTTGGAGGGATTTTGGCAAGGCTCAGGTGGACCTGTTTGCGACACGAGTGACATCGCACTGTCCCCTCTGGTTCTCTCTGACTCATCCAGCTCCACTGGGGCTGGACGCCATGGTACATGGATACAGACGTACAGTCGCTGATGAGGGATTCACATGTGATAAATGCAGGGAAATAGTTAGGCAGACAGAGAAGATTTCAGAATTAGAGACACGCATCCAAACTTTAATTGAGGACAGTAAGAATGTTAGGGCTCTAGATACGGCTTTGGATGTGTCTAGCTCAGGCATTCCTGTACATTGTTCGGTTCCGGAAACAGAGCCCCTGCAGCAGGGCAACTGGGTGACGGTGAGGCAGCGTAGTGGTGGGTCAAAACACCGCTCTTCTGTTCCGATCAAAACATTAAACAGGTCCTCCCCACTCAGTGATGCACCCACTGAGAAACCTGATGAAAGTGCTCTAGTTATTGGTGATTCTATTGTACGGAACGTGAATATAGAGACACCAGCCACCATAGTCAAATGTTTACCGGGAACCAGAGCGCCTGACATCTTGGCAAATTTAAAAGTGCTGGCCAATGCTAAACGTAAATACAGTAAGATTGTTATTCATGGCGGTGCTAATGATGTTCGACTTTGCCAGTCGGAGATCACTAAAAATAACATTAAAGAGGTGTGTGAACTTGCAAGCACGATGTCAGACACTGTAATATGCTCTGGTCCCCTCCCTGCTTACCGTGGTGATGAGATGCATAGCAAATTGTCATAACTCAATGGCTGGATGTCTAAGTGGTGCCCACAGAATAACATAGGTTTCATAGACAATTGGACAAGCTTTTGGGTCAGCCCTGACCTGTTGAAAAGAGATGGTCTTCATCCCTCCTGGGGTGGCACCACTCTTCTCTCTAGAAATATGGCAAATAGTCTTAGAGTTTATACTTGACTAACTGGGGCCCAGGTCAGGAAGCAGACAGACTGGCTAAACCGACCTTCTGCTTGCTGCCTCACGTCACAGAGGTCAGTTAATTCTCAGCACATACAGACTTTTTCACCTAGATATCACACTATAGAGACTGTGTCTGTTCCCTGAACTAGAAAATACAAAAAACGTCCAAACCAATTTAGGATTAAAAATTTAATTGAGGTTCAACAAATAAAAAAACAGAAGCAATATGGATAAACAAATGATAAAGCTTGGCTTATTTAATATCAGATCCCTTTCTACGAAAACACTTTTTGTAAATAATATGATCACTGATCATAATATAGATGTACTCTGTTTGACAGAAACCTGGCTAAAACCTGATGATTACATTATTTTAAATGAGTCCACCCCCCAAGATTACTGTTATAAACATGAGCCGCGTCTAAAAGCCAAAGGTGGAGGTGTTGCTTCAATTTATAACAACGTTTTCGGGATTTCTCAGAGGGCAGGCTTCAAGTATAACTCATTTGAAGCAATGGTGCTTCATATAACATTATCCAGAGAAACAAATGTTAATGATAAATCCCCTGTTTTGTTTGTACTGGCTACTGTATACAGTCCACCAGGGCACCATACAGATTTGATTAAAGAGTTTGGTGATTTTACATCCGAGTTAGTTCTGGCTGCAGATAAAGTTTTAATAGTTGTTGATTTTAATATCCATGTTGATAATGAAAAGGATGCATTGGGATCAGCATTTATAGACATTCTGAACTCTATTGGGGTTAGACAACATGTTTCAGGACCTACTCATTGTCAAAATCATACTCTAGATTTAATACTGTCACATGGAATTGATGTTGATAGTGTTGAAATTATTCAGCCAAGTGATGATATTTCAGATCATTATTTAGTTCTGTGCAAACTTCATATAGCCAAAATTATAAATTCTACTTCTTGTTACAAGTATGGAAGAACCATCACTTCTACCACAAAATACTGCTTTTTAAGTTATCTTCCTGATGTATCCAAATTCCTTAGCATATCCAAAACCTCAGAACAACTTGATGATGTAACAGAAACTATGGACTCTCTCTTTTCTAGCACTTTAAATACAGTTGCTCCTTTACGCTTAAGGAAGGTTAAGGAAAACAGTTTGACAGCATGGTATAATGAGCATACTCGCACCCTAAAGAGAGCAGCCCGAAAAATGGAGCGCAGCTGGAGGAAAACCAAACTAGAGGCATTTCGTATTGCTTGGCGGGAAAGTAACCTATCGTACAGAAAAGCATTAAAAACTACTAGATCCGATTACCTTTCTTCTCTTTTAGAAGAAAACAAACATAACCCCAGGTATTTATTCAATACATTGGCTAAATTAACAAAAAATAAAGCCTCAACAAGTGTTGACATTTCCCAACACCACAGCAGTAATGACTTTATGAACTATTTTACTTCTAAAATTGATACTATTAGAGATAAAATTGCAACCATTCAGCCGTCAGCTACAGTATCGCATCAGACAGTGCACTATAGACCCCCTGAGGAACAGTTCCACTCATTCTCTACTATAGGAGAGGAAGAATTGTATAAACTTGTTAAATCATCTAAACCAACAACATGTATGTTAGACCCTATACCATCCAAGCTCCTAAAAGAGGTGCTTCCAGAAGTCATAGATCCTCTTCTGACTAATATTAATTCCTCATTGTCATTAGGATATGTCCCCAAAACCTTCAAACTGGCTGTTATTAAGAATCTCATCAAAAAACCACAACTTGACCCCAAATAACTATTTAATTATAGACCAATCTCGAATCTCCCTTTTCTGTCCAAGAAACTAGAAAAGGTGGTATCCTCACAATTATATTCCTTCTTAGAGAAAAATGGTATATGTGAGGATTTCCAGTCAGGATTTAGACCGTATCATAGTACTGAGACTGCTTCTCTTATAGTTACAAATGATCTGCTCTTATCATCTGATCGTGGGTGTATCTCTCTATTAATTTTATTGGATCTAAGTGCTGCGTTTGACACAATTGACCACAACATTCTTTTGCATAGACTTGAACACTTTGTTGGCATCAGTGGAAGTGCATTAGCATGGTTTAAATCATACTTATATGACCGCCATCAGTTCGTAGCAGTGAATGAAGATGTATCCTATCGATCACAAGTGCAGTATGGAGTACCTCAAAGCTCAGTACTAGGGCCGCTACTCTTCACGCTTTATATGTTACCCTTGGGAGATATCATCAGGAAACATGGTGTTAGCTTTCAATGTTATGCTGATGATACTCAGCTCTATATTTCTTCGCGGCCCGGAGAAACACACCAATTTGAAAAACTAATGGAATGCATAGTCGATATAAAAAACTGGATGACGAGTAATTTCTTACTGCTAAATTCTGAAAAAACAGAGGTGTTAATTATAGGACCTAAAAACTCAGCTTGTAATAACCTAGAACACTGTCTAAGACTTGATGGTTGCTCTGTCAATTCTTCATCATCAGTTAGGAACCTAGGTGTGCTATTTGATCGCAATCTTTCCTTAGAAAGCCACGTTTCTAGCATTTGTAAAACTGCATTTTTCCATCTCAAAAATATATCTAAATTATGGCCTATGCTCTCAATGTCAAATGCAGAAATGTTAATCCATGCATTTATGACCTCAAGGTTAGATTATTGTAATGCTTTATTGGGTGGTTGTTCTGCACGCTTAGTAAACAAACTACAGCTAGTCCAAAATGCAGCAGCAATAGTTCTTACTAGAACAAGGAAGTATGACCATATTAGCCCGGTCCTGTCAACATTGCACTGGCTCCCTATCAAACATCGTATAGATTTTAAAATATTGCTTATTACTTATAAAGCCCTGAATGGTTTAGCACCTCAGTATTTGAATGAGCTCCTTTTACATTATAATCCTCTACGTCCGCTACGTTCTCAAAACTCAGGCAATTTGATAATACCTAGAATATCAAAATCAACTGCGGGCGGCAGATCCTTTTTCTATTTGGCGCCTAAACTCTGGAATAACCTACCTAACATTGTTCGGGAGGCAGACACACTCTTGCAGTTTAAATCTAGATTAAAGACCCATCTCTTTAACCTGGCTTACACAAAACATACTAATATGTTTTTAATATCCAAATCCGTTAAAGGATTTTTAGGCTGCATTAATTAGGTAAACCGGAACCGGAAACACTTCCCATAACACCCTATGTACTTGCTACATCATCAGAAGAATGGCATCTACACTAATATTTGTCTGTTTCTCTCTTATTCCGAGGTCACCGTAGCCACCAGATCCAGTCTGTGTCCAGATCAGAGGGTCACTGCAGTCACCCGGATCCAGTACGTATCCAGACCAGATGGTGGATCAGCACCTAGAAAGGACCTCTATTGCCCTGAAAGACAGCGGAGACCAGGACATCTAGAGCCCCAGATACAGATCCCCTGTAAAGACCTTGTCTCAGAGGAGCACCAGGACAAGACCACAGGAAACAGATGTTTCTTCTGCACAATCTGACTTTACTGCAGCCTGGAATTGAACTACTGGTTTCGTCTGGTCAGAGGAGAACTGGCCCCCGAACTGAGCCTGGTTTCTCCCAAGGTTTTTTTCTCCATTCTGTCACCGATGGAGTGAGCCTGTCCTCCAACAAAAAACGACCATATAGGTCGTTTGTGCAAGCACCTTATTACGACCTATATTTACGTTTTAAAGTTAACCACTTCAGCTGTTATTTTGATTTTTTGAGAATTAGGCATATGCAATATTGGACCCACCGGTGGGTCCCCAGAGTTGATGTGGTTAAGCGCCCTCTAGCGGGCGTAAAAATAATGACAATATCACATTGCGTCTGTCGTCATGAAATGACGTATCACGTCATTACCAATCAAAACGCACGTTTATTTAAATGAAATGCGTGGGCTTTTTACACCGATCTCACATTATTTCCTACATATTTTACTAGGTGGCTTATTCGTTCGAATGACCACACCTAACCCCACCCCTAAACCTAACCCTCACAGAAATCATGCTAAATTATGATTTATTGAGCATATACATTTTCATGCAGGTCCGTTCCCTGGGATCGAACCCATGATAGCATGATTACATATCAAGGTATAACGCAATAATCTACCAACTGAGCTACACGAAACACAAACCAGAGGGCAAATAAAAGAGTACAAAACATTAATATGAAAACGACCTTTTGCCGATAGGGGCGCAATTGTAGTATACGCTCTGATGGGTTGTATTTCAGGGATTTGGACAAACGACCTATACGAGCGTATTGGTTGGAGGACAGGTTGGATGGAGTTTCGGTTCCTTGCCGCTGTCGCCTCTGGCTTGCTTAGTTGGGGTCACTTCATCTACAGTGATATCGTTGACTTGATTGCAAATAAATGCACAGACACTATTTAACTGAACATAGATGACATCACTGAATTCAATTATGAACTGCCTTTAACTATCATTTTGCATTATTGACACACTGTTTTCCTAATGAATGTTGTTCAGTTGCTTTGACGCAATGCATTTTGTTTACATTTACATTACATTTAATCATTTAGCAGACGCTTTTATCCAAAGCGACTTACAAATGAGAACAACAGAAGCAGTCAGGTCAACAAGAGAACAACAACAGTATACAAGTGCCATGACAAGTCTCAGTTAGTCTAGTATAGAACGCATAGGTAGGTTTTTTTTTTTTTTTTTTTTTTTTTTAATTAAAAGACAAGAAAAGGAAAAGTGCTAGTGTTAGTTGGTTAAGTGCAGGCGAAAAAGATGAGTCTTTAGCCGTTTCTTGAAAATGAGTAACGACTCAGCTGTACGAATTGAGATTGGGAGGTCATTCCACCAGCTGGGGACAGTCCAGGAAAAGGTCCTTGAGAGTGATTTTGAACTTCTTTGGGATGGTACCACAAGGCGTCGATCACTTGCAGAGCGCAAACTTCTGGAGGGCACATAAGATTTAACCAATGAGTTTAGGTAAGTTGGTGCCGTGCCAGTGGTCGTCTTGTAGGCTAGCATCAGTACCTTGAATTTGATGCGAGCAGCTACTGGTAGCCAGTGTAACCTGATGAGGAGCGGAGTAACGTGAGCTTTCTTTGGCTCATTGAAGACAACCCTCGCTGCTGCATTCTGGATCAATTGCAGAGGCTTGACAGTACATGCAGGAAGGCCCGCCAGGAGAGCATTACAATAGTCCAGTCTGGAGAGAACAAGAGCTTGGACAAGAAGTTGGGTTGCTTGCTCTGACAGGAAGGGTCTAATCTTCCTAATGTTGTATAAGGCAAACCTGCAGGACCGGGTAGTTGTAGCAATGTGGTCTGTGAAGCTTAACTGATGATCCATCACAACTCCTAGGTTTCTAGCTGTCCTCGAAGGAGTAATGGTTGATGAGCCCAGCTGTATAGAGAAGTTGTGATGAAGCAATGGGTTAGCTGGAATCACCAGGAGTTCTGTCTTCGTAAGGTTAAGCTGAAGGTGATGGTCATTCATCCAGCTAGAGATGTCACTCAGACAGGCTGAAATGCGAGCAGCTACCGTCGGGTCATCTGGTTGGAATGAGAGGTAGAGTTGGGTGTCATCAGCGTAGCAGTGATAAGAAAAGCCATGCTTCTGAATGACAGATCCTAATGATGTCATGTAGATTGAGAAGAGAAGTGGTCCAAGTACTGAGCCTTGAGGAACCCCAGTAGCAAGGTGGTGTGACTTTGAAACATCACCCCTCCAAGACACACTGAAGGATCTGTCAGAGAGGTAGGACTTAACCCACAGGAGTGCTGTTCCAGAGATGCCCATCTTTCTGAGGGTGGACAGGAGAATCTGGTGATTAACAGTGTCAAAAGCAGCAGAAAGGTCCAGTAAGATGAGTACCGAGGATTTTGAAGCTGCTCTTGCTAGTCGCAGGGCTTCAGTAACCGAGAGCAGAGCAGTCTCAGTTGAGTGGCCACTTTTGAAGCCAGATTGGTTGCTGTCCAGGAGGTTGTTCTGTACAAGGAATATAGAAAACTGGTTGAACACAGCTCGCTCAAGTGTCTTTGCAATGAATGGAAGAAGGGATACCGGTCTGTAGTTTTCAAGAAGCGCTGGATTTAGTGATGGTTTCTTGAGCAGTGGGCTTACCCGAGCCTGCTTGAATGCTGAGGGAAATGTTCCAGAGTGAAGAGAGGACTTGATAACGTGAGTAAGCGAAGGTATGACTGAAGAAGAGATCGCTTGAAGGAGGTGAGTGGGGATCGGATCAAGTGGACAAGTAGTAGGATGATTGGACAGGAGAAGTTCGGAGACGTCCATCTCTGAGAGTGGGGAGAAGGAGGAGAAAGAGTGTGCATCGGTCATTGTGAAGTTGTCCTCAGTCTGCGGTGTGGAGAATTGGCCGCTGATGGACCTCGTCTCGAAGAAAACTGCAAAGTCGTCCGCTGTAAGAGTCGATGGAGGAGGTGGTGGCGGCAGATTAAGAAGAGAAGAGAAAGTCTTGAAGAGTGTCCGAGCGTCACAACAGCTGATGAAGCGCTATATAAATAAAGGTGACTTGACTTGAATCAGAGACGTCACGCTGGGGGTGTTCCCCAATCGTCTTCAATGCAGCGTCTCATTCCTTCGAGGAACCAGGGTTACATATGTAACCTTAGACGTTTTTGTTCATTTATTTGACATTTTTCTGGTTTAATCACGATAAGATTTTTTCTAGATCCTACATTAAATGTATATTTTGACCCCACTATTCACACAGTCTTAAGAGATTGGACAGCGCAAGTACTTCTATCATTTAAGCAGGTAGAACAAAAGTCCTCATAGCAGTTATTTGAGAATTGGCTTTCTAGTCATATTCCAATTATTAACAAAGAGCAGTTTCTGTTCTTTACACCATGACAATAACCATTCATTTAAAGCAACAAGTCTACTGAACCTTTCGTGTCTTCGTCGATACATGGGCAGTTGTCCTGACACGATGATCATCGCCGCGGGCTTCGTGCTGTGCACAGTCTTCATCAGGCTCCTAAAGTCCCTCTTCAGTGTCTCCATCTGCCGCAGCGTGGTGTTGTTAACCCCGGCATGAAGCACGACCGCACTGGGGCTCTCATCGGCCTTCAGGACCATGAGCATCAGGGGAACAGTGAGTGTGTACTTTACCTTTGGCTAGTGTAGCACAGACGTGTCAAATGATGGAGTCTCCGACTATCACAGCATCACGTTCTGTCTCGCGGAGGAGAGCGAACCAGTTCTGGGTGGAGATCTCTGGAAGACACGAGGGGGCATAAGTCTGTGGTGTCCTGGCACTGAATGCAGCTTGAACGTGTCCTCACCTGCATACATCCAATAAAGCAAGTAACAGTGAGTAAAGCAATGGTAATGTGTGTGAACAGAGTATTAGCTATGCAAGCAGGATTAGCGGCAACCATGCTGGCGATGCTAACGGGCTATAAGCTAAATAGCGGACTCTGGAAATCAAAATAAATCTAGTGATAACAAGGCGCTCTGATTGTTTTTATTGTAGAATACAATAGTGGATATATCCATACGTTATAGAAACGAAAAGGATGGTGTATAAAATAGACTTTTATGATTAAAAAAATTGTCGATAAAAAATAACAACATACAACACAACACAGATCGTTTACAGAACAATCACAGCAGATCAAAAGATGACTCTCTAGCACATTTAAACAGAATGAATTTCTTTTCAGCATGCAGACAGATGCCACACTATATATCCGCTGAAAGGTACCTCTCTCTCTTCTCTCAATAATAGCATATCCATCAGAGATGACTGGATCAATAATTGTGTTTTGGCCCGGGTCATCTACGAGATGGTATGTCATCGGTGACAGACAAATATCATAGTAGGCCAACTGTACGAGAGCCTTGACTCTATTGATCCACTGTGACTTAAAGCTACACAAGAGCTGAGAGCCCGAGGAAAAACACCTCCTTTTGTTTATCATCTCAAAATATATCGGAAAACAGAGGAATGCCACATTAGCTGCTTTTCACAGTATTTTTGGGCCTGAGATCCATCAGTCCGCCACAGCCATTCTGTTTTTGAGCTCATATTGGACACTCTTCTGCATGGCACAACGCAAACACTAATGTTCTGTAGGATGATGTTTGAAACACGACGTCTGGCTGATGGATTGTGTGTACATACAAGTACTCTGGGGCTATTTGATTAACAGATAATTGCCTTTTAGATTTAAATGATACTGCCAATATGTTTAGCGTAAGTAGGAATGATGGGGCACGCTGAAATCATTATCCCTAGGTGTGTTATTAGTGGAAGGTTAATGTCTCGTGCTCCACGCGTATAACAGTCTGTAACCGTTTTGGCCAACATAACATGCAGCATGTGCTCGACTGTTTAACAGCATTTCTGTGGCTTTTGAAAACTCTTCATCCGTCCTTACTTGAATAAAAGCCTAAAAGATCCTAAATTACAGCGGAAAGTCTTACATTCATAAAGTCATGGCATTAGATGTTATATGCACTGTAGAAAGTATTTTTGCTTTGTTTTCCATTATAAATCAACACACATCCATAAATCAAGATACATTTACTTGAGTGACAAAACAAAGCCTTTTTTTTTGAGAAACTGGACAAAATTAAGTGAGTTTATGCTTAAAAGAGGAATAGATATCTGGCAATGGCAAATGAAAACTTGTTTAATTTTAATTAAATTTAATTAAACAAGCCAATTAGCAGATATTGTCTTGTTTTAAGCATAAATTTGCTTCATTCCCAAACCCAAATAAAGAAAGAAAAATGGATTGCCAAAATATCCTAAAATATGTTTTCAAAAACTTTTAGTAAATATATTGTCTAGCAAAATGTTTTGCTAATTTTAAATAAAAATAAATAATACAATAAAATAAAAAGTATATTGTTATATTATTGTATATTAGATATAACATATATTTTGGTAAGTGAATGTTTAAACTAAATTGCTGATAGAGCTTCACACATTTAGGATATATTAACAATAAATAATCAAATGAATGCATGCATCTACAGTAAATGTATCTTGATTTAAGAATCAAAAATAAGGAGAAATAACAGCACTTTGTGTGTGTGTGTGTGTGTGTGTGTGTGTGTGTGTGTGTGTGTGTTTGTTAGTGATCACTTGAATCTTTGATGATTTTGCATGCATTTGGAAAAACCAAAAGAGCCCGGAGGCTGATATGAGCCATCTTTTATTTCAAAGATTTAAATGCGGTCCGAACTGGATGGAGCGTCCAACAAAAGTGCAGCGGTATAGCGGGGTTCTGCCATGGTTGATAAAGCGCAGGCCTCTGGGTTGCATAAGAGGATTGTTCGTGAGCGATCCAGGGGCCTTCACCGCTCAAGCCTGCCAGCTGGGCCCCGTCTGCGTCTCTCATCTGTGTGGCTGGCAGCCATCCGGCTCTGAAGCTCGCAGACCTGCTTTCAGATCGAGCCAATGTCACATTACTGCGCTGTCCAACCACACTCATGGAGATGCCTGCATCACCGCATCCCCACGCAGTGGATCCGGGTGTTTGGGGCCCTTGTTTCATCTGTGAAAATCAAATATGTGCTTTTGTGAAGCTTGGACTATAACATGAGATATACTGAAATAGATGAATCTTTTGGAGAACAGCAATATTCTGCACCTATTGTGTTTTCAGCTGTGTTTGCTTCAATCTCCCAGTATCTGAATCATTCAGTATTGGTCAACAGCGATTCAAAACAATGATGCATATCAACAAATCTATCATACAATTATCATATAGTCTAACTTTAATGAATTATTGTCACAGCCTGTCCATTGACTGCTCGTGGTTTTATCAAATTAACTACTTTTCATCACACATGTATTCAATTCAGAAGCATATTTCATGTTCTTGCTGCTAAGATTTACTAATTTGAAACTGAAATCATCTATAAATCTCAACATTGTATTTATAATTTGTGTGACAGAGTTCATCAATAGAGAGTTCAAAATATGATCAGTATTACATAACTTAATGAGTGAATTAATTAATGAAAAAAAACATCAATCTTTATTTATTTATTCATTATTTCAGTCATTCAAATCAATGAACCAATCAAGCTTACGCATGGCAAAAAAAATAAATAAAATAAAAATAAAAAATGAATAAAAAATAAAAACAAAAAAGGAGATATACCAATGTTTCTTTAAATGATATATATATATATATATATATATATATATATATATATATATATATATATATATATATATATATATATATATATATTAAAATTTCAGATCTTCTCAAGTTTAAAATACCCTTTTTTATCTTTATGGATGCCATAAAGATAACATACTCTCATGATTTTGATAAAAACAGAACATGTTTAATAATCTCAGATTAATTTCCATTTGAAGACTTGCTTGTTTTCACAAACAGAAGCAGGTGCAGTAGAGGGCTGTCTCCAGAGTGAAGTATGGGTGATATCTAACTCCGACACTGAGGGAATGTGTCTTAATGTTCTGGCAGGATGGGTTTTTATCATCGCTTGATCATGTCATCCATCCAAGGGGTTAAAATGTGCTGCCATGGCAACAGACAGGTCAGCTAATGAAAAGATCAGCCACTCCTGATCCTCATTTTCTTCTCATCTGAGTGTATCTGGAGCAACCCATCAGACCCACTCAGATAACACACCTGAAAACTCAATCCACCGCAGACTTTAGCTGAGAAACCTGTCTGACAACAAGCACTTCAGCTGGAAAACACATCAGGAATCATTAAGACTTTTAAATGTTTTTGAAAAAAAGTCTCACCAACGCTGCATTTATCTGATTAAAAATAAAGTAAGAACAGTAATATTATGAAATATTATTACAATTTAAAACAGCTGTTTTCTGTCAGTATCTGTTAAAATGTAATGTATTTCTGTGATGCTCCGCTGTATTTTCAGCATCATTCCTCCAGTCTTAAGTGTCACATGATCTTCAGAAATCAGAATAATATGTTGATTTGATCCTCAATAAATAAATACTTAATATAATCAGCAAATATGCTTTAAATTAATCAAACCGTAAAATGACACTAACTGTATATATATAATTGTTTTACACATTTGTTACAAAAGTTTTATTTTATTTATTTATTTTTTTTATTTTATGTATTTATTTATTTTTCAAAAAAACACTGTTCTTTTGAACTTTCTATTCATCTGTGGATCCTGAAAAAAATAAAATTAATCACAGTTTTCACAAAATTATTGTGCAGCACAACTGTTTCATAATAATCAGAAATGTTTCTTGAGCAGTAAATCATCATATTATTCTGATTTCTGAAGATCATGTGACACTGAAGACTGGAGGAATGATGCTGAAAATACAGCGGAGCATCACAGAAATAAATTACACTTTAACAGAGATTCACACAGAAAACTTGTTTTAAACTGTAATAATATTTTACGGTTTATTACTTTTTTTTTTTACTGTATTTTGTGATCAAATGAACAGCATCTGTCTGCAAAGAGACTTCTTTCAAGATCATTGTACAAACTCTTAATTCTTCCAATCGTTTGACCTGCAGTATATATTCAGAAACGTTATAATGCTCTGGTCCAACTTTTTGATACTTTCTAGAAGATCATGTGCTTCATGTGTTGCACAGGTTTTCTACCCATTTTCCAAATTAGCGTCACTGCCATGTGGATGCTGTGTCTTGAAATACGTTGTTCTCTTCGTATCCGCGGGACATGTGTCGTCGTCAGGGGCCGTGGACGGCTGCCAAAAGCCAATCAACAGCTTTCACCTCAACTCTCAATAATGATCCCTCCAGATAAAAAACTGCTGACCATTAAATTATTCATGGCCACGATGTGAATAAATAAACTGACAGCTCCTCTCGCAACAAATCTGGGAAGTATTTGCTCATTTAATCATGGCATTCAAACAGAAGCTGCAACACATTCGTTCCCGGCGGACCGTTCGTACTTGACCAGCGGCCAATCTGCCGACGGAGGCTTCCTTCCAGACCCTTCTCCCTTTTATTTGATTTTCTCAGGCTTGTGTTGAGTAGTGGCTGCACTAAACCTTTATTTCTCCCTTGATATTTGATGGGATTAATTGTATGCAACACAAATGCACATCCATTTTTTAATTAGCTGAAGTCTCTGCTACTGCGCTGTAGTCTACATCTAAACTCATCGATGCCACGGTGTGTATCTGCTCATGAACCTGCTCAAACAGGATTTATTGTTGTTCTTGTGCAGACTTGAGATGTGCAGATGGCCCAAGTCCAAACTCTGATCACAGATCAATGAGCATTTAGCACTGCACTAGAAGACTAAAGCAGGACGCAAAACAGACAGCTTAATATCGAACAGTCTGAGCAAGGAACACGTTGTGAAATGCTCAGATTGAGGAGGATGAAGTGTTGCGCAGGTTAATGGGGCGGCAGGATAATACATTTACTGCCAGCAGAACCAAAATAACATAAAGTGTACCTGGAAAAAATCCTTCTTGCCAACACAAAACATTGTGCCTCACTTTTCTTATTGTGCACCATGCATCTGGACATGTGTGTTCCTTTTATCTCTCTTCTCCATCATTTAATGAAAAACAAATCGGTAGGAAATAGAAGACAGTTGCAATTATCTCTTTAACAAAATTCCTGTGACAAGACAACTAAACAAGGCACAATCTAAAATTCAAGGCAAGTTTATATAGCATATTAATACACAATGGTAATTCAAATTTCTTACATAAAAGGGTTTTAAATGATCCTAAAATAATCACAACAGGTGTCTAATTCACACAGAAAGGGAACATTTGCACTGAAAATAACGATTTTGTTTGAATGCACATCACTATAGCAGTGCAGATAGCACATGGTTAATATGGCAGGTTGTTCATAGTGAAAAAGGCTGTGTTGGTAGCCTCCATAAAGAAGGACTATGATCTATGTCAAATTCGACCTGAAATGCTGTAAATATTAGCGGAGTCTGGATGTGTTTGTGATGATCAGCTGAGGTCTTCCAGATGGAAACACATCTGTGTGTCTAACATTCACTTCCTGTCTATCTTGTATGACAAAGCTTAACATCATTTACATTTGACAATTGCATGACATCTTATGACAAGGCTAATAAAGCTAAAGTTTTGTGAAGCGAAGGTTTGATGCACTTTCATCAGTCGGCGAGGTAAACTGAAGCCGCTCTTTTCCAAAAGCGATTGCGATATTTTATTTCATTCCGATACGCTTTGTGAAACCCGGGGCTTTGATTGATTGGCTCGGCGTGGTTTGTGTTTACATGGCATTCTCCGCTTCAAAGTTCGGTCTTTCCGATGCTACGCAATGTGTGCCAACGCTTGCCTCTCTGTTGTGGCATTTTGTATGGCGTTTGCGTCTGCCACCCTAACATTTCATTGCGATAGGCTTTCTTTTAAGTCATCGAAGCGCTCCCACTCTCTGGCTGACCTTTTGAACCTGTCGCTCCGAACACGCCGCTCCCGAGCCACTTTAAATGTCACCTTACTTGTGCTCAAACATTGTTTATTTGCAGTCCCAGACATGCAACCCGATAACACCACAAAAGAGTGAGTGCGAGACCTGCGCCGACGGTTATATGTCAAGATCCTCATAGCTTTTCAGGCGTCCGAACTGTACAAAAGCATCCTCGTTCAGAAACCCAGGCAAGGTCAGTGTGGATTAGCCACAAGTAACCCTATCAGGCCTCGCACAATGCTTACAAAGACCACTGACACTGGCTGTCAACAGACTCTTTGGAGGGAACTCTATCTGCTCGGCCCGTGGTTATTGCACTACCTAGATGAGGAGGGCTCAAGTAGCCTTTTCCAATTGCACCTCTTTGTGCCTCCTTTTATTTGGCTTTGATTTAAGGTGATTCATTGGACTCATCATTCGTGCCGTCTGGACGCTTGTGCGGCCAAGACTCGTCCAGCGCATAATTTTGTGGTTTGTGGCCGTTCTCTTCTCACACAGGTCTCTTTTTGCCCAAACTTGCGAGACGCAGATGAATGAGACAGAAGCTTAATTCTACATGACATGGATTAGGTGTGTTCCCACCGGATCAGCCGACAGAGCAAACACAACCCAGTGAAGGAACTGAGAAGCTGTGTTTTGTTTTAAGAGGTGCTGGTGTTTGGGCTTGAGAAATAATCTGTCAGCGGTCTGCGTTTGTGCTCCTTGTGAAGGCCAGAACATCAAAGCACATTGAACTTACCATTAATTATAATGTATATGTGTGTTTTTGTTGAGTATTTGATCCATCAGGCTTTTATGGCTCATATAGTCTGATATAATGAATTATTCAGAGACTCAAACTAAGCAAAAATATGCAAGCTTTTTTATATGATGGAATGCAGATGTAAATCAATGAGATCTCTATAAAAGTACAGCAGATACTTACATTAATGTAGATGTCGATGTACAGGATCTTTAACTTTATGCACTGTGAATTGGTTGCTGATCTCACACTCTAATACTGTCTTTCCTACAAAGTTAGAGTTGTTGATTTATCATGCTTTCAGATCACTGGAGCTCACCGTTTAACCTCTCGATAAATTGTCATTTTAATTTATTAAACTCACTTCGGCCAATGGAAGAGGGTCGTTTAAATCATTAAGCTGCAGTATATCATAAAGCCAGCAGTTTGCTCTCTCTGGCCCTGCAAATATTTGTAAATGATAATTCTTAGTCTTCTCTCTCTTTGAAATCCCTGATCAGACAGTAATGATGACCGTCCGGTTATTACAGTCACTCAGACACAGAATTGAGGAGGACATGATGAAGACTGACACATTATCTCAAGAAAAGCCAAACATTTATAATGTATAAGGGTCAAGGAAGTGACACACACACTCATCTATAATGAACGTGTTTATTGATTGCACTGATTGTAATTTTTTATTTTATTTTATTTTATTTTATTTTATTTTATTTTATTTTATTTTATTTTATTTTATTGTGGGGCTTAACGTAAGAAAGAAAAAATCTATATTGTAACTGTCTGGGTAATTATAAAAAAATAGTGTATGGTAAAATTTTGGTGTAGCACAATATTTTCTTCCTCAGTGTTATTTTAACATTCTTACCTCAAGATTTACTTGAGAATAAAAACGACTTAGGATATGAAATCTTGCAAGTGAAAATTGCATTTATTATTTTATTTGCTATTTTGTTTTTGTCAGGAAAAAAGACTACTTATTTTATCTTTATTTACATTCTCAATTAAAAATGTATCTTGATTTGAGAATTGGTATGTATTTTTATTTGAAAACAAAACAAAAATACTGGGTAAGAAAATTATTATTATTAAAATTATTTTATTATTATATATATATATATATATATATATATTTTTTTTGCAGTCTGAATTACTAATAGTATTATTATCTTTAATTATTAATATTTTGAAAACATCCACTACAGAGTGGCAAACAGGATGCCAATTTGTTCTCGTGTGACAAACTAAACATTAAAACAGGAAATTACACAACAAAGGACCTGTATTCTGAAACATTCTTCAAACATGTCTCAAACCAAAAATGTGACAGAACGTGATTTCTCCCTTTCATGCTCTTGGACAGCCGTATTCTCAATGACCCATAGATATCTGAGGAGAGATACGGTGGAGGAGAGCAGCTCAGGTTTTGCAGAGAATCCACCTATCTTCAGTTCTAGTGGGCCAGCTAAACCACACGGATCAGTTTGCATTGACAGAGAGTCTGGCTCTTGTCAAACACAATACGCTGGCTGATGCAGCATCCATATCCTGCTGATTTGTTCCTCCTGTATTTAAAAATTCAAGCAGAGGAGAAAGCAAGAGTAGAAACGCCGCTCGCTCTTGCTCTTTTACATCCATGGCTTTCTGCGGCATGTTAAACAAATTGAGACTGTGTGCGGCGCTCCACGACTCTATTCAAGCCGGAGACGCCGAGCAAACATCTGTGTTCCTGCACACACTTCATCAGAGGAAGAGGAAGGCAGGGATGGGGCTCAGGGTTTTCACTGGGGGCGAGGTGCTGATTCGAAACCCCTCGGCTGCCAGGCGCATGGATAGCTGCTGATTAGAGGCCTGGCGAGCTCGCCGGTGCCAGTCGGGTGAGATGAGCCTGTCGCCACCCTTCCTCGGCCCCGTAGGGCCCACTGGAGAAGACCAAAGACATTCTCCCCTGAAAGCAGAACACATCGCCCCAAAGCACAGGGTCAGAGCATTGAGAGAGCGCTGTATCTCCATGACGCACTGGCGAATTATCACACAGACAAATTGCTTTTTGTGTTATGCTTATCTGTGCTCTTGTTTGCTCTGGCTCAGCTGAAATTCGCTGCTTTTTGTGATATCTGACTTTTTCTTTCTCTTGAAAGATCTGGCTCGCTGTAGAAACATGATGAAATAACAGCGAATCTAGCACTCGCTGAGGTGCCTGCGGACACGCAAACACTCGTCTTTGCTCACAGTCTGGGATCTGCAGGCATTCAAAGCCACGCTCAAAGAAGACGTAAGTTGATACGGGCCGTTTTTAGCTACCTCACGTTATATTTCCACGGAGTCTGATAACCAGAATACAGATCGAATCAAGTCATGAAGAATGTCAAAAAAAGTCGCTCTGCCAGAGCTGAAAACATGTAACTATATAGTTACATTTAAACTACTAAGTCATTCAATGCACATATTGTGTATATACATGTTTTACATTGTACTTATATTTAAAAATGTTTTGGTAATTAATCTATAGCTACACTGTTGATTTTTATTCCCATTCATAATACGTAGAAAATGCAAAACTGCAAAATGTTTATTGTCATAACATTATGTTAGGAATTACATAAATCACATAAATTATTTACTCTACATTTTCAATTCAAAATGACAAAAAAAAACAAAAAGGGATTAGGTTGCATTGCTAGATAATTTTATTTGCTTAATGTAAAGTTAAGTTTTCTATGCTAAATAAAATAAAATCCTAAACGTATTCAACATCAAGGTGGTTTCGGCCTCTGTGTGCCATTATGTCTGTGATTGTGAGCATCACAGGAGCCTGTGTTCACCTCAGTGTTCAGTTTTACAGTTCAGACTGATGTGAATCCAAGAGGGGAATGTTAACGAGACACACAGGTTACAGCAAACAATATCTGTTTACCCTTCATATTTCTAAAACATCCTATTTAACAGCCTACTGTTGAAAGACTGATGTTTTTGTATCTCGGACTGTTTTGCATTACCAACAGACACACGTGCATAAGGGAAGATAAACATACACACGCTCTCCAAGATTTATACACACAAACACACGCATACAGAGCGGGCCAAAGAGAATTGTACTTCACAGACACAGCACTTGAAACCCTGTCAGCTGCCTGGCATTCACATTTCAGAGTTAAGAATGTAAAATCAATAATCATTTAGTCATAAGGGTAAATGAAGTCATATAAGATCAAAGTATACCCTTTGGCCAATGAAGTTTCACTCAGTAATGTATCTCATCAGAAGGCAGAGCTGCTAATCCCTGCAGAAAACACATCTCCAGAAAATATGAACAATCAATACTTGTTTCCTTCTATCTAAACCGACGGCATGCATCATAAATCTGACTCTGTAAGGAGCCATGTGTGTGTGTGTGTTTGTGTGTGTGTGTGTGTGTTTGCTCTCAGTGTAATCAGCTTTATTGAGCATAAGGACCCATATAATTACAGATTTTGTCAGTAAAACTTGATCAATGGTCTAAAAGGCAAGTGAGTGAATGTTCTGTTGGGAAATCAAGCTGATTATATTAACTGTTCCTGACCGCAAAACACAGTCAGTGCCTGTTGTGCAGTGCTGTTCCTATAATAATAATAATGATAATAATAATAATAATAATAATAATAAGCTGTTTTAAACTCGATAAATTTATTATGCATAAAATATGCATATTATGCACATACATATACATGTTTTTTTATGCAATATGTTTAATAATCAGTGCGATTTATTTTGAACATTGCATGCTTTTCTTTTGTTATTGCATGCATTTATATTGTAGCATTCAAATGCCTGATGTGATTATATAAATTAGGAGCCTATTCACACTTAAATGTCTTGCTCAGCAGAACAACTAAATAAAGGTTATGACCCAACTATTTAACATGAATGAATTGTGTCATTTTATGGAAAGTCTCATATGTCATATTATAGTAATTAGGGAAAATGTGTGTATTTGAATTGTGCATTTCATGAAATAAAGGATTTATTATTATTTTATTTTCGTTTCAAAATACATTTAATATGATTACTATTAATATATAATTATATATATTTATTGTTGTGTATTTTAATGCATGACCTATATATTCATTATGCTTTCAACCATGCAAGTCAGTAATACCATGCAAGTCTATTGTCAGTTAATTCTATAATTTCATGTTTAAAGGCTTCTGCCGGTGAATTGGATAAGTGCATTTCACTGATACTTAGCTGCAGTCTTGGGCTGAATCTCCTATAATTCCTTCAAGTTTGCTGGGACTAAAATACCACGAGGGTTTCCAAGTCTTGAAGTTAACCTAGTTAACCTACTGCCCCCTGCTGTGCGGCGCGCGCGCTTCATGTGTCCTCTGTGAGCCATCAGCGCCAAATGAATCTGTTTCCAGTCTTTACAAATTACTTTAGCACAGAAATAAGAAAGAGGGTAGAAACAGGGCAGAATACAGGGTAGAAATTAGACCTGCTATTCATCCCTGAATCAGAAACAGAGGGCTGAATAATGTGGAGACATTTTGTGAAATTAATTGTAACAAATAATAATAATGCTTTGTTTTAATTCGAACTTTTTTAACTCCCACAACTACCATTATTATTTAACATTGCATGATAATAATTTATTTCCTCTTGAACGTAATTTCAACTGGCATTTCTATTAATTTAAACTAATCCTTGGTTAATCTTAAAATTATCATAGCAATTATCTTTTTTTTTTTTTTTTTTTTTTACTTAAAGGAATTTGTGGACCATATTCACATTTTTACAGTTAGTGATACATATTTAATTGCAATAATTAAAATGTAAGAAACGGTATATTTTTGAAAATTATTTACTATAATGGAGCGAATACATTTTACGAATACATTTTACTCATCACCGGTTTTACTATTTCAAATTGTAGTAATAATAATAAAAGTCGAATTCATATAGGCTACTCATATTTTCCACATCTCTTTTCACCAGTCGTCATGAACAGTGATGTGCTAAAGCAAACTATTCCTGCTGAATTAGTTGTGAATATATGTTACAGGTAGGGGAAGACAAACTCCTGCTGTCAGGACTGAAGACCTCCTGCGATTATAGAGCAGAAATATGAAGAGGACACACACCTCCCACCGGCCTGAGCGCGCACTGCTGCTCCAGCTTCACAACTCACCAATCAGCCTTCGATTCAAAAGAGCAACACTCTCTGTTACAGAGCTGCGCGGTACACACATATCTACCAATGCAACGACCGAGTTCTGATGGTAAAACTTGGTCAGTGGAGAGAAGGGACGGCTGATTTTATATTCACTCTTCATGACTCCACAAATTACTCATATTGTGTCCGTGCAACAGGGATCCTGTGTGTTATAAATAATAATAATAATAATAATAATAATAATAATAAATTACAGAAACAAAAATTCAACCAACTTATTTTCTTTGGAAAATGCTTTTGTTTATTGCATGCATTCCATTGTTATATTATGTGCAACAGTTTTAAGAAGGCAAAAGCACTTTCTTAACGACATGTAATTTCAAATGCAATGGCAATGCGCAATTACGCATTTATTTAGTAGATGTGCTCTTGTGTGACTGTGTAAATACGCTGTAATGCACAAACAAAACCTCTACAGCCTCGGTGGAATTTTTTATATATAAAATAAAAATAAGACAAATGGCAAAATGGTATCATGTCATCCGTCCGCCGTTGAAATAAATAAAAAAAAAAGAAAAATGCGGTAGATAAACGACGGAAACGCGACGACGTGGAAGCAAGGGCTGCTCTCTGTGCGGGTTTTGTTCCGGAATTGCATTTCAGAGCGCGAGAGAGGGGGCGGAGACGGAATATTTAGATGAGCCGTGATTGACAGCTCCTGTTTCTCCAATGCTCTCAGAAACTCGCCTGCTCCTTCCAGCAACTCTTCACTCTCCACTCCCGAGCACTACAAACAAACGGACGCTAGGGGATCTTCATGACGGCACTCTGCTGATCGCTCCTCTTCTGCGCTTTTATTTGTTTTCTTTTATTAGTTTATCCCTGCGCGCGCTGGTTAAATGCGCTGATTGCATCGATCAGCCCGTGCTCTGCCCTCCCGCGTTCCTGTTCTGGAGAAGCTGTAATAATGTCCTATCCTCAGGGTTACCTCTACCAGCCCCCGGGCTCCCTGGCGCTCTACTCCTGTCCGCTGGCCGCCCCGAGGAGCGAGGAGCTGGCCCGGTCCTCGTCCGGTTCAGCGTTCAGCCCGTACCCCGGATCTGCGGCGTTCACAGCCTCGGCCAACGCTTTCTCCAGCCCTCTGCCCTACTCCACAGACCCAGCCACGGGATTCCCGTCCTACATGGTAAACAGCTGCTGTGGATGTAGAGCCGTCGCCATTCACGAGGCATTGTTCTTGATAGGAATGCATGAATATTGCATGATAGGATGGTTATAGTTTTGGTTGCGGGTTCGGGAGTTGCATGCACGCGCGCGCGGGTGTGTGTTTCATAGAGAAGCTCATGCGGGTCATGAATACAAATACTGTTCGGGTGCAGAATGCAGCTGGTTATGATCTAAAAGTTATTTTGTTCGTCCGTTAGGTCGAAAATAAAATGCGCAGCTATAAATGCGCGCTTATTTCCGTGAAACAATAACAGCGTGTGTCCAAATATGTCTTGGAGTTCCTTCAGGCCCACTTTTACAATTTACTTTTGCACGGTTAATAGGCCTGCTCAACACCGGGTTATTTTTTAGACAATAGCTCAAATTATTGGTTGTGGTATTTTAAAATTATTAATAAGAAAAAAAGTGTGTAATTGCACGGCATATTTTTGAGGTGAGATTTGGAGGGATGTGCGGTTAAATAGGCGTTATTTAATCGTCAATTGATGAATCGCAATGCTAATGACAGGGCTCATGAAAGCGGGAGAAAGCGCTCCATATCCAGTGGTTTTCTAATAGGATTTGTAATGCTGCGCTTCACTGATATGCCTCTGACACTGAAAGAGCACTGGGAAAGTCAGCCTGGTGATTATGCAAAATTGCTGCAATTACCCATTATCTGTTATCCACCCCGGTCCATGTAATTGTGCATTCTGATAATTACATGAAGGATTAATCATTGTTTATTGGCTTAATTATTATTAGTATTATATTTTTGGTTACACTTTATAATAACATTAATTAATAACATTAACGTTATATAATGCAGAATAAATCATTAGTTTCTTTGCATTTAAATTAAGCGTTGATTAATTTTGTTTCATTTGCGCTATATTTGTTTTATGATAAAAAGCGACAAAAAGCGTCATACGATACTACTACTACTACTTCTACTACTACTACTACTAATAATAATAATAACATAGATGACTGACAAAAAAAAAAAAAATCTGTTGTTTCTGAAGGGCTCCCCGTATGACGCGCACACCACGGGAATGGCAGGAGCCATCAGTTATCACCCGTACGGGAGTCCAGGTTACCCGTACCAGCTCAACGACCCGGCGTACCGGAAGAACGCCACGCGGGACGCGACGGCGACGCTAAAAGCGTGGCTCCAGGAACACAGGAAGAACCCCTACCCCACCAAAGGAGAGAAGATCATGCTGGCCATCATCACCAAGATGACCCTCACGCAGGTGTCCACCTGGTTCGCCAACGCCAGAAGAAGACTCAAGAAGGAGAACAAGGTGACATGGGCACCACGGAATAAAAGTGAGGATGAGGACGAGGAGGACGGCGATGGGGAGAGAAAAGACGAGCGCACGGATAAAAACACGGACAACAGTGAAGCGTCTGCTGAGGACGAAGGTGCACTACTACTACTACTATTATTATTATTATTATTATTATTATTATTATTATTATTATTATTATTATTATAAGCTAATTTAATTTAAACTTATTTACGGTTGGTAAAAAAAATGTAAAAAGTAAAATGTATACTGCATTTATTGTAAAAAGATATTTGACAACTATATAATGTAGCCCAATACAGAATTATAATGCATAAATCGCAATGCAGTTTTAAGAGAAGTTGTGACAGCAGTGACTCATGGCTGTGTCTTCGTCCGCAGGCATCGGTTTGCACCTGACAGATCGCTCGTGCTCGGTGGAATCGGACGGGGAGAAGGTCGCGTGCAGGACCGGGGACCGGGTTTGTGATTCTGGACCCGATATCAAGGACAAATGCGACTCTGGTGATCTGGACACGGGACGCGAGGTCAGGCAGAGAGCCCCGTCACCCGAGCCGCTGACCTCCTCCCCTCTGACCGCGGTGGAGGCCCCTCTCTTGACCCATCATCACCGAGAGAACAGCACCAACAAAGCATGTCTGGACGGTCAAAACCAAAGCGTCAAGCCTAAGCTGTGGTCATTAGCCGAGATCGCCACTTCGGACCCAAAGCAGCAGCAGAACTGTCCCCCGGGTGTTGGCCTTTTGACCTCCCCGGCGTCCAGCGCGTCTCCAGCAGGCGCAGTGTACCCCGCCACCTCTATATTAGGAAGACCGCTTTATTACACCTCGCCGTTTTACAGTAATTACACAAACTATGGCAATTTCAGCCCGCTGCAGGGCCAAGGGATACTGCGCTATAATTCAGCTGCTGAGGGACTCCTGCACAAACAGAGCGCCGAGTCTCTGCTGAAGACCAGTCCAAACCTGACTGAGCAGCACTTCAGGGCCTCCAACGCAGACTCCAAAAAAGGTGCGTAAAGGGTGCACACGTGCTGCTGAACTCAGCCAGCTAGAATCTGACTTAACTGATTACATGTATTTTAACCAATTGTAAAGTAAATCTTTTATATTAATTAGTCGAGGCACTTTTAATATCGCTCAAATGGTTTTCTTAGCTGGCTGTTGTTGTTTTTGAATCACCGCCGCATGTTTATTATTTTATTTTATTGTTAACGTGATAGGCCTATTTCTTTTTTTCTCAACATTTTTATTTTTCTCATAATCGAAAGCAAAGGTCAAGTCTACATTTTACGAGGTATTTAAGCTGTCCAAACGTTGTACTAAAACGGGTGTTTGTTTTCTGCAGACCCCAGCGAGGTGTTCACAGTAAGAGCCCAGTCATACCTGTCGAGTTAAAGACGGGGAAGATCTTCAAGTAAGTCGCTAATATAAGCATTAAAGTGCAGGTTATGTGCCGTTCTCATGACAACGTTGGAATGTTTCCAAAAGCCACTTCCTCATATTTGATTAGTCGTATTGTTCTTGTCAATAAATATGTTCCACAGAGCATGAATATGAGGCCTGCTTTGTGGTTGTGTAGATTTAGTGCGGATTTCTTAATGCAATAGTTATAGTATATATCTCGACTGATGTAGGTTTTTGTTTCCTTGGTTCACAGGTAGGTGTCACAATTGCTTTGAACAAAGCGAACAAGCCATCACCCCTCTCTCTCTCTCTCTCTCTCTCTCTCTCTCTCTCTCTCTCTCTCTCTCTCTCTCTCTCTCTCTCCCTGGCCAAGCTGTTTGAAACTAACATTTGCTCGTACGCGGATCCTTTTGTGTGCCACTGTACACCCACGGACTACAAAGCATCTGCCTATAGAACAATAACACGTAGCTTACAATTATGGAAAAGAAAAGAAAAGAGATTGTTTAGGCACAATAGCCAGTGTGGTTTGGGTGAACTGTTGATTGATTGATTGATTGATTGATTGATTGATTGATTGATGAAGTACTTTATCCCAACACATGTGACTTTTCGACGAGGAGACTATTTCTCAGGATCCCTACAGTAGCTTCATTGCCGCCAGTCGTGCACGCGCGTGGGACACTGCAGAGCTCGAGCTGTGGAGTGTAAACGAGAACTCGGGACTGGTATAATAAACTTGACTAAGAGTGGAATACATTTGATATTTATTTTTGTAATGCCTATAATTTATGCAAGTTGTATTGCAATGGTGACTGAGCATTGTTTTGTAAATAAATCATGATTGCTTTTTATTTAAAAAGCCGAAGTTACACGATGTTGTTAACAAGGAGACTTTTACTAATTTATATCTCTGATTGTAAATAAAATGCGCTAGTCTGCACTGGCACCACGTGGACTGGCTTTCTTTCAACATTTAAAGCTAGTCTCATTTTCTCATATCCTCAAATAGATTATTATTGCTTTCATAATGTATATGTGTCAGCGTAATAAACAAATTCAGACCCGCTACACAGATTATAAAACTGCGTCAAATTACGCGGCACCATTTAGAGACGACACATTTCAAACTCTTCTTCTTTATTTCTACAAAAGTGCGCTTAACATCTCCAGTGTGTGTGTGTGTGTGTGTGTATGCAGCGTGAATGCTGAATGTGCTCTGGATGGCAGTGAATAATAGAGGCTGCTTATAATCCAGGCCTTCATCTATTTTTCAGCGTGATGAACACAGGGCTGGAGAGGAAGCGTTATGAGCTCCCGGGGGTTTAAGATGCTCAGTCGGCCTTCATTATAGACTGATATCGAACGATCCATAAAATCGTGTCTAAACACCTGCCAGCTCCGACGGGGCCCTGCGCGCGCCCGTGCGATATGGCAATGACGTCTCTCTTATACGGGTGACCCCGTTAACATTTAACTTTAGCCTTTCGATACAGCAATTCTTAAATATAAAGGATGCCTAAAGAAAGATAATAGAGACAACAATAATAATAATAATAATAATAATAACGCGATATAATATCAAACATAATTGTTTTTATTTTTTTATTATTAATAATTGTAAATACAGATTGTAGCCTAAACGAATAATTATTAAATAATCATTACACATATTGAAGTTTTCGAGCAGATTGATGGTTCACGCGCGTTTAGCGCCATGACACATGGCCAATGCTGTTTGCTTTTCTCGATAATATAACGCCAGATTTTGTCACCTGAAGCGTGTTGCGCTGTGCATACACAGGCTTCATTATTAGAGGTGAATTATTGAAATTCAGTCTTTAATCTCAGGTGGGATCCCGGGGGGATGGACCACTGTTGTCAAAATGGCACCACAGGCGGTTTCCATTCATACTCCCTTCAAATGTCAACATTTGTTCTCAATAAAAAGAGTTATTGTTTCTGTAAAACAGCCTTTGAAAACATCAAAGAAGCCCAGGCAGCTCTGTTTGATTGGGATCAGGTAAAGGTGAAGTGAAGGAGCGCGAGAAGCCTGTTCTTTGCGACAGTGAGAACAGAGACATTTAGGCTCTCCATCAGATAAGCAGATTTGAGACCATATCCATATTTAGAAGCCGCTTTGAATTCTAAATACGATATTTGACGACTTGATGATTTAATGCTGCGCTTGTGAGTAAAAAATAACAATAATAGCCTAATAATAATTCAAACGAAGATATTTTAATGCAGTTATTGGGATTTGTTAATAATAAGCTATTCAAAACGAAACGCGTAAAAACAGATTAATTTGATAGTTACTTTATGAAAAATGTCTAAGCATTTCTCTCGCTCTCTGTGTGTGTGTGTGTGTGTGTGTGTGTGTGTGTGCAACGCATGCTGGTCCCGCATAGTTCAGTCAATCCGAGCACATTAAAACACGATCTGAAACAGCCTCTAATGGTCTCCCTCTATTCTGCACCGTTTATCTTTACAACTTTAATCTACCATTAGAGTCAGGCCGTAAATAACATTTCAGGTCAGGAAAGGAGAGAAAAGGTATTAACAAATCGAATACATGTGTGTTTAATAAGATCCATCATGTGTCCGAGGCTCTAAAGCGAGACGTGGGTCGGTTCCTCCATAAAGGTGTCACAGGAGATGTCCTCTCATTAGACTGATCAAGGCACGAGAGAGAGTTGGTCTAAATAAGATCATTAGAGCCGTCAGCTCGCCTCTCAAACACAAATACAGGAGATCTCCTCTAAAGACACGGGTGTGTGTGTTCAGGGAAGCTGTTTTAGGATCCACGGTTTATTTGCGATGTTTGTTAGTTTTACCTTCCATAATTTTTTTTTTTTTTTTAAGCGTTTAGCTGTTAACACCAGTTTATGATTTTGTGAATTTGTCAGCTTAGAGAATATAACGTGCTTTTGAAAAGTGTTTCTTATATATTAATCTTTATTTATTTTTATTTTTTAATTATTATTATTATTATTATTATTATTATTATTTTAACTGGGTGGATATGTATTATGTGTTTATTATGTGTATGAAAAGCATTTTCGTGAATGATCAAGAAGGGCTGATTGAACCTAAACAGTGGCAAAATGACAAAGAAAGCAAAGAGAGAAGAAAGACAAATATCGGTGGAGAGTTTAATAAGGGAGTGGATGCTATTCTTTAATATGTCACTGTTTGCATTAATAAGAGAGGTAACTTAATATCGTTAAATATCGTCTCTCACACGCCCAACTAATTTCAAATACAAATAAAAATATGATTACCAGCACTTAAAGATAATACCTAGAAATTAAAGCAAAGTAACTGTTTTTCCTAAGGTTTCATACAAAAATGAGCTCATGATATATATATGCGTGTGTGTATGTAGCCTATTTAGCATTATTATTATTGATCATATTATTTGAATGTTGTATAGGCTACATAATTTTAATACACCGAATGACGAATGTGTTTTAATCATATATAAAAGTAATGCAGAAAATTAATCCGAAACATCAAAAATTGTGATGCAGTAGCCTATGAGTGTTCGTGTCCATCAGCTTGGCCTGTCAGCAGTTCACCGGTCTGACACAATCGATGTTTGTTCCACACACACACACACACACACACACACACACACACACACACACACACACACACACAGGTGTCATATTCCCTGCCCTCGTCAGACGGGATGAATCCAGTCCCGTGATCTAATGTGATCTCATCTCATCTGATCTCGCGCGTCACGCGTTTCTCTCGGTTAACGCTGGGATTTAATTCAAGAAAGATGGCCGTGTTAATGAGTCTCGCTCACGCACCGAGACAAGCACCGAGTCCCCATTAGTGTCTCGAGCTGAAGTTTAAAATAAGCCACGCGTAGCGCGCAGCTCCCGCTCTTCTGCTTCCACCTGTGCTTCTCTTTGCGGCGCACATTACTTTTCGCTCATGCTTCACAAACAAACTCAATATCCCCCGAAGAGTGCGGTCATCAGCCCACCGAAAGAAGCTCCGCCGATATCCGCTAATTACAATTGTGTTTAGCGGGTCCCGGTCTGAATGTTAATGGGCTCGTGTTCGTCGAATAAAGAGCAGACTGGGGCAGCCCAGCGCATTTTCACCTCTTAGAGAGCCATGTTCAGCTGATAGCATCTGCTCCAGCCAAGCTCGGGGTCAGGCCTGTGCTTGCCGCTAAGTCATTAGCTCAAATTACTCTGCTAGTTTCTCTCAAGTTGTGCAGGGCTCAAGCACTAGATCTCCCCGGCTGCTGCCCGCTGCCTGTGGCTCCCCTGGAAGCCAATACTCTCCAAGGGGATCAGGGCGGCATTAACCCTCTATCCCCTCCCTCAGAGAGGTCACTGATGCCCGCACTTCCCCAAACAAATATAGCTAATGCGGCTGGAGGAGCAGGATCTATTGGGTAGCATCTCGCTGGCCAAATCCCGGCTGGATTCTTGACCCTTTGAAGTTCTCTGAGTTTGCTTACACAGAAGTTTACACCGTTAAGTCAGGTTTCGACAAGAGGAAACTGAAAGTGGGAACTGCGAAACCCAGAATCCCTTCTTCCTTCACGACGTCCTTTGACTGAAGGAAAGCTGTAGATCTTGATTTTCCCACACCACCTTCTTCATCCTCCACCCTTTCTGTGTAATTACTCACTCACTCAAGGTCATTGCTGCAGGACGCTAACTAATTAAGGTGAAGCAATAAGTCAAAACTGGTTTTTCTTCAGGACCCATATTTCACAATAGACTTCAAGTGATCCAGCACATAACCAACATTGTTTAAAAATAACTAACATGCAAAACTAATTAAACAAGTTTCAATCAATTCAATTTGTAATTCATAGTGGCAAGATGGACTTTTAATAAAACTCTGCAGTCTTTGCCGTAGAAAGGGGGGAATTCAGAAATTGGTGTCTACTCAACAAGGGAAACTGAGAAAAAGGCCTGCGGCGATCTCCTTTTCCAAAAAACGATATATTACCCATAATGCACTTTTGATTTTGGTGCTGTCCTACTTTCGAACTGCCAGTCTGTGAGTGTGAATACAAAAATACAGACATTTGATCTGTTTTAACAAAAGCTCTGGAGCTGTAAACAAAAAAACTTGCGCATTTTGCTGTCTTTTAATTAAGTTTCAGCGAATTTTGCTGACAAATAAATGGAGGCATCTGGATCACATTGTTCACTGAAACAAATTTCTGACATTGTAACAATGCAAAGCTGATTGAAAACTGGTAAACTTCTCCTTTAATTAATACATGAACTGCATTAGCATAATAATATGCAACAATCTTAACATAACAGACTGAATAGAAGAAACAACACTGAATTGTTGGAAAGCAGGCAGAACAACACAGGGCTAAATTCTGTATAAAGCTTGTCTTTAGTTGTGTGCTTCATACTCTTGGAAGCAATAATTCACAGCGCAAAACACACTGTGGTCGACGAAACAAACCGTGTTTTTCTTCTGTTGCAAGTGGAGCCATATTAAATATAGTCTGGATCATATTTTCTTGAACAGGGTTTGTGGTTTTTGAAGATGAAGGCGTGTCACAACCTGTCCAACTTGTTACTGTTTCTGTAATGTAATACTAAATGCATGATTAGATATTTAGGAGAGTTTATTTATTTGATTCCACCACACTATAAAAATAAATATGCTCACCCTGACACTTCCACATGCAAATAGACATCCGTGTGCCTATAGACATCATACATCTATTAAACAAACAGCCTTCAAATTCATGGGGTTTGTGGGCAGTACAATGGAAAAGAAAAGGGGAATGTGTAGAGTTGCATGCAAATCATTGCAACATTTCAAGACCTACTTCAGGCCTTTTGACATGAAACACCAGAAATCAGCATTAGATTTTCTGAACACTCCAGGGAAACCAGTACAGTGATGAAATCATGCTGTCATATATCTGTGCATCAGTGATGAGGATGATGGAGCAGGATTCACACGTGAGGAGAAGCGTCTGACCTCAGATCAGCTGTGACACACAGAGAGATCCACAGGAGGAGCGCAAGCAGACCACATGCTTTCTCTTTCAGCTCTGTTGTGAGCTGTTTAAAGCGAGCATGACAGAGCTTCCTACCTTTTCCTCCCGCGTCCTCCCTCCAGATTTTCTTGTTAAATGCTATCTGTCAGGTCCATCAGATAATTAGCAGCGGCTGCCTTTAAAACACTTCTCTGTCTTTCCCCTGTCTGTCGTCTTTTTTGAAGAGAGTTTATTAGAGTGTTCAACAATGTTGAAGGAGAGCCTAGACACAGGAGAAACTGAGCTCTCAGAGCTCTTTAATGTGACGCAGAATCAGCATCCACCGTTGTGCAGCAAGACTTCAGACTCATCACCTGGAGAAGCCACGTCTGTCAAACTCCACCACGCAAGCGGGGAAGAACAGCACTGAAAAGATTTTAAATGCTTCAAATATAGAAGAAAACAAGGCAATGACAAAGGGATTATGCACAGATTTACCTGAAAGTACAAAACACACACACACACACACGCTTGTGTGTATATATATATATATATATATATATATATATATATATATATATATATATATATATATATATATATATAGTAATCAAAATTATAAAGTGTAAACTCTTTCTAGGGAGGTTTTCCTTGCCACTGTCATTTTCTAGGTTGCTCAATGATTCTTTATTAATTTTCTGATATGCAATGCTATATATATATATATATATATATATATATATATATATATATATATATATATATATATTAACCAGTGCTGCAGTGTTTGTTAAAATTTCTATAATAAATGTGAATGTAATGTAAATTTTAATAAATAAAAAAAAAAATGAATAAATGTTAGTAAATTTATTTTTTTAATCACCGCCCCAGTGGTTGTTAGATTGTACTATTGTTATTATTTTTATTTTTAAATCAGAGGTTGTTTGTTATTGTTTTATAAGACATAAAGTGCATTTCTGATATATATATATATATATATTTATTTATTTATTTGTGGCTCTTGAAAAGTAAAAAAAAAAGTACAAATTCTTCCACATTAGAAATGGGATTTTGCCTTTATATTTATAGGTTCATCATATCTGGCTGTCCTTGGCGTTATAAAGAAGTAACTGTGTCACATCTGGAGAAAAATGCTTTAAACAGATATTTAACAAAGCACTCATTTGCACAACAATAAACAAGTAGTTTTAGGTGATCCGTAGCATGACTAACAGCTCGTCGAACAAAAACTGTGGGAAGACCTCCTGACATTTCAGAAAATGAAGAAAACAAGAACAGACATTGATCTTCTGTCCTCGCGAGCATCTATTTATACTTGGGTTAAGGTCAATTTGAAGACAAACAGCATGTGGTGAGTTGTCATGAAGATTGAGAAGTGGAGTGCCAACAACTGTGGCCAGCCGAGCCTCTGTCTGTGTGAAAATATGTGTTACTGCTAGGTTTGAAACAGTATACGGCCAAAATGCTTCCTCCACATGCTCTGGGACGCTGTAGTTTCTCTCATTATTAAGCATATTTCAGCAGTGGAAATGTCAAGAGTTCAGCCTCAGCTCTTTTCCTCAGAAACCCTCTAAAGCTGATATAATTCAAAGCCGAGAAGCTTATAAAAGAGCTGAAAAGTATGAAAAGTAGTGTTTACTTTGGTCTGTTGCAGTTGGCCTTGCAGCCGCGCTTCCACACGCTACATAAATCAGCACTTTCTCCTTTCTTATTGTCTCGCGACCATTATTCTCAATTACTTTCGACGTGTCTTTGAAAAAAAAGTATCAAGAGACGGTATTTAAGTATCTTATTGAGTTATCCAAAATGAAAAGTGATTAGAGAGTGCAACCAAAGTACAAGATACAAGGAGGCAAATGATTCTCTTGATAGGATTAGAAAATGATGAACCACTTCAAAAAGGTTAATCTGCATATCTCATTAAAGGTACTCTGGTTGGAAGTCCACTAATAACAATATGGTGTTGAAAAATGTGCAGAAGAATTCCCTGTGAAGCACTCCACTTTTATACAGAAAACCCCAAATTATTAAATAAAGACTTTCTCTCTTAAGTACATTTAAAAGCACAATTAATTGCCACAGATGTGAGGACCAAAGCAGCTGCTGTGTTGTCTTTGTAATGCATTATGGGAAGAAATAAAATGCATCTCCAGGGGTAGCATAGCCTGCTCTTTTCTTTGTTTGTTCGCCATATTTTCATGTTTTCACAGTGCAACCATGCAATAAACCTTCAGCTGTGCTTTTGATGAATTGCATGAAAAGGAGTGATTCATCAGTCATTAATTAAGTAAAAGGAAAGAAACCTCACTGTTTGCTGTAAACGACCAGAGATCTGGGCTTAGATTCACACTGTTACATACATGCATATCATATCAGTCCACACTAAAGCCCAGAGCAGTACAACATCAACGAGACTGGTCTGGGAATGTGAAATAGCTGTTTTCATGTCAAGTAACAGCTGGTTCAATCAAACATGAATTAGTGGTTGTTTCTGTCTGTTTTACTTCATCATGTCATCGGAAGCAGAGCAGAAGCTAAAGGTGAACATCACAATATTGATTCTGTAACTAACTGACTCTCTTTTGACAGTCATTCAATTAATTCTGCATATTCTGACGGCACACTTTCCTTATATTCTAGAAATAGATATAATAACCTCCTTGAACAGTAGCAACAGAGCTTTTTTTCACATAGAAAGTACTAGAGATGAGTGTGTTTCTTCATCAGGTTTGTAGAAATGTAGCATTGCATCAGTGTCTCATCAATGGATGCTCTGCAGTGAATGGGTGCCGTCAGAATGAGAGTCTGATAAAAACATCACAATAATCCACAGCACTCCAGTCCATCAGTGAACATCTGGAGAAGACAAAAGATGAAACACATCCAGCATTAAGATGATTTTAACTCATAATCCATAATAACACTTCCTCCAGTGAAAAAGTGCATCTTCTCGTCTCTCACATCAGAATCCAGACACATATCTGTTTAGAGCTGTTTAAACGCTGCTTGATCTGTGCAGATTTCTCTCCTGATTCAGACCAGAACACTTTTTCACTGGAGGAAGAGAGTTATTCTGGACTCGTATTTTAGCTGGAAGCAATGGTTTGAAGTTAAAAGTGTTTGATGGATTTGTTTCAAACATGCAGAGATGCTGCTTGAGGGACTGGAGTCATGTGGATTATACAAGAGTTGGTTATATTTATTTTAACATTATTTTGATTTTATTAAAATAAATATCTTATTAAGGATACTCTAGTTTCCAGTCCTGTAATAACAATAATAGTGTTGAAAAAATAAATGTGCAGATGTGATTTCCTTGTGAAGTACTTGGTTTTATACAGAATACATTTTTAGTAAATTGTAATATGTTTATGATTTAATTAATTATTACCTTTTCGTCAGCTTACAAAACATCATGTAATTCCTTTGCAACCATGTACTTGTGTGCTACTGAAGGTTGACAAAATTATATTTCAGCAGATGCATGCATTTCAAATGTACAATTTCCCAGTAAAAATGACCCTGCAACCAACGAATGTCCTCTTGAACCCTTTTTTTATATATATGACCACATTCATTTGGCCATTTCATGGGGACTCACTGAAATGACATAATGAAGGGGAAAAAAGTGCAATAATCTATTATTTATTATGTATAAGCATTTTTGTTAAGAAAACTATTTTCCCTCAAGTATTTCATTTGAGATTCCTGTTTGAGGTTAACAGCAGTCCTGCCCAGTCCCACAAATGAAAAGGCGCCCCTCTGGTGTGGAGATGGCCGTCCCCTTCTCTTCTATAAATAAGGTTCCTCCCCATCTGCGGCCCGCCAGAGTCTGAGGCTGTTTATGGTGGCATCTCTCGCATGCCTTTCAAGCCCATCCGCACTCAGCCAAGTCACACAGGAATATTAGTCGTTTCTCATCTAATCAGTCCATCCTTACGCCCAAGACTTCAATTCATTAGAAGCTCTCAGCGATGCAGGCCAGCTGTTTCCGCCGCTTGGCTGAGAACGAGGTGAGGAAAGACAGGCAACCCAATCCACGGCTGCGCTCCATGCAGAGCTTTCTGTTAGAGCTGTAATGTCGGGCTGCTGTGTACACTAATTCAATCAGGTCCACACGGACCCACGCGTCTGCGGCTCTGACACTGAAGAAAGGAGGGATGAGTCTGCTTTTTCTTTTCAAAATGATAAGTTGCAGTGGCCGTCTGCGTGAGGAATGCGCAGACACATTAAGCTGGATATCAGAGCAGGGAGATTACGAGATGTATTGTGTCTGATTTGGACAGAAGTGTTCCACTCTCAAAGGCAGGAGGGGAAGTAGTTTAAGGGGAGCGAGAGGCAGCCATATATCTGCATGCGCTTGCTGAACGTGGCTGATAAAATACTGACTCAGACATAATCTGGAGAGCACCAAATAAAGCCTGGCTTGCTGATGGTGCGGCCTGGAAGCTACTGGTCATTTTCTGCCGTTAAAGGGACAGTTCACCTGAAAATTAACAAAACGATTAGTCATTTCAGAAAAAAAATAAATAAATATATATATATATAATAATTAAATACTTTTATCAACAAATATGCTTCCTGCATGACCTTTTCCTAGTGAAGACCCTTATGTGTCAGCTGAGGTTGACTTTGAAGTTGTCTAAATATACATTTTAAACCATCAAAAATGATCTATAGCCCTATTCGGACAGTAAATGTTCCTGATGTGGGAAACAACAATATATATATATATATATATATTTGCATGGCACTTCTGAGATATTACTCGGATAGTGATTTGTTGACAGTGGAGAAGCGAGTTCTGTGATTTTACGAGCCCGGGAACGGTTTCTATTTCCATGTATATAATACATATTTTTAATTTGTATTGCATACCTACTGCTGCCATAATAATGACCCATTTAAAGTGTAAATGCTTTTCTTCCTTCTTTTTGTTCTTAGCTCCCACTCGCTGTGGTGGAGTTATAAAAATATTGTTCTTGTAGCCTATACTTTTACAGTATTTCAGTAATAAATGTGCATGCAAATTACTGCAAAGTACAACAGTTACCGTACGGTGTTTGGCAGTGCTCAAAACGGATTTGAACAGTGAATTCTGAGTTGATCTCTTCTTGTAAACTCAGAGACCTGGTTTGGGATTACCACACAACCTCTATGTTTGTCAAAAAACATATTCAGCCAGGGATATTTTCACGCGAATGGTGAGAGGGAAACATTGACATTCTGGATTCAGATGGCAATAAAACCACCAACTAAACCCTTTAAGTGATGAAAATATCTTATGTCCCCATGAGAAACAATTACTGTCAGAATCAGGCTTAAGTTGAGCCCCGTTCACTTCCATTAGAGACAAATCCTGCATTGCTTTCCTCCAAAAAATTAAAGGGATACAGTTGTTGTCATCAGTTGAACACAAATAAAGATATTCTGAAGAGTGTTGGTAACCAAACAGATGCTTGCCATTGACTTCCATTGAATTGATTTATTTTCATATTGTGTGAGTCAATGGCTACCAGCAGCTGTTTGGTTACCAACATTCTTCAAAACATCTTCTCTAATTAGTTCAAAGCTATAGAAAGAAAGTAGTATACATCTTGAATGGCCTGGAATTGAATACATAATCAGGAAACTCATTTTGGGCTGAACTATTCAGTATATGTATTGTGATGATACATAGTGCCATATTTGTACAGACTTTTCTTCGAGGGAAGAGCGGACCTTCGTGTCAAAAGAACAGGAAAGCTTTCCTCCAAATTCCCCGTCCCCTCGTGCCTTCAGAGCAGAAACACAGCACAGAAGTCTGAGGTGTGGAAGAGCCACGGAAACACCTCGGGGCCGAAGCCAGCTATTCAAATGATGCAGGCCTGTGTTTGCTGCTGATCTGTGTGCAGCCTTGTCTTGTATGAACTATCAACATACAGCGTACAACAAAACAAGTCAACTCAACTTGATCCGTGTAGCACATAATAATACATATGGTTTAAAATCAACTTTACAAATGTCATAATGCTGTCTGTACAATGTTTTAAATGCCTTTATAGTGCTTTACAATAAACCGGTTGGTTTTGTTCTCTTTAGAGATGTAAATATAGGCCAGGCTTATTTTTTAAAGAGGTTTAAATATCGGTTGATTTAAAGGAGTACTGGGGTATATTTGATTGATACTTCAGGTACACTTTAAATATCTTGCATTTAAAGACCGATATTTTACAGAGGTCATAAACTCCTAATCTTATATGAGTCTTAAGTGATATGTCAGTAAATATGGATTTAAATTTGGATTTGAAGTATACTTAGCATGATATTATTGTATTTTGAATAAATTATGCCATAGTTTTTTTTTTTTTTATTTACTAGAGTGTTCTGTTAAGAAATTTAAATGTCGGATGTCTTTGTTCAATTAAAAGATTTAAATATCAGTTGGTTTTATTCTATGAAGAGATGTAAATATTGGTTGATTTGTCCTAAGCAGGAGTAAGATTTCTCAAAAGGTATTCATTAAATCTGATTTGTTGTCAAAGGTGAAAGGTCTGAAGAACTCTGATGCTCAAAAGTAATTAAGGGATTTGGATGGTTTGTTTGGTGAAAGAAAGCATCAGTGAAGATACAGCTGGTTGGCTTAACTGAAAACAATTTAAAAAATCAGCTGTCAAAGAGTATGATGTGAGTTTACCATCTTCCAAATTAAGAGATCAAGGAAACCGCTGTGTAAAGGAATCTCTGTGAATGAAGATAAATACTAGAGCATTTAAATAGAAAACATTAGTAATTATAAATGCTATATTCAGAGATGAGTCCAGCTGATACAGAATGTGTGCCATTAAATACACCCCTGGCTTTAAGGTGTGTCTGTGTGTGTACCTCCACGATTACTTTACAGTATTAATTCAAAACCGCAAAAGAGCTTTCCACCTCATGTATTATTTTCTTCAATGAGCCTCATAAATATAGTCACACAGACTTATTTTATGGTGCTTTTTTGGAGTATAAATAACCATGCATACCCCATCAGTTTATGGTGAAATCTTGAACATGATGTCAGAAATAAGTTTGATCAGAACAACGAGCGTGAGTAAAGGATGACAGAATTGACATTTTGGGTGAACTACTAAATAAGAGCTGTTTGAAGATCAGGTTGATCTCGTCCACAGCACTCTGTGAACCCAGCAAAGGTTGACGTCTCCTCAGCCAAGGTTTGTGTTGCACTGCCCCCTCTGTGCAGTATCTGAAAGTGAAAGAACACATGCGCCTCCTTCAGAAACAGAAGTATGAATGAACTGCACAGCTGAAATGACAACGCTGCGCTCGGGTCGGCGTGTAGGATTTCACTCCTGCTCTACTGTATGTCCTGCATCTCACATGCTTCGTGAAACATACAATTATGACAAGCTGAAGATCACAATAAAAGACTTTCACAGGTGCTCTCCTTCACGTGTGTATTTGCATGTCTCTCGACCCGCTGCCCTTGGCCTTGATTCACCACACCTGTTTTAGTAATAAAGACACACGGACCAGCAGCAGATCGGGCTGCCACGGGCCCAGGGGTAAGAGCGCACACCCTCTGACACCAGATGTGTTTAATTATTGCTATAAACACCACTTCATGTGTGCCCATTCTGCCTCACAGCACACTTAAGAAACTAAACAGATTGTAGAACACAGTGTCCTAATGCTGTCTGCGAGGGATTTGGAAAATAAAACACTTCCTTTTTGACTTTCAGTCGGTTGGCAAGGGCCACACAGAATGAGGAATGCACTCCCGGGGCACGGGGAGGGAGGGTTGTGGGAAAACTTTAATTAAAAGCTTGTCAGTGCAACTTCACCTGGGCGAAACAACCCCTCCTGACTCCAGGCTCTGCTGGCGCTCCGTCTGCGGCGGGACGGCTTGGGAACGCAGCTGTGTTTGGGAATGCAGTCGGAGCAGCTACTGTAGGGTTTAAAGGAGCTCTGGATCCTCTGGCGTCCGTGACCTCGCTCTCACCCGGTGGCTGCTCTCCAAACACATCTTTTATCCTCATTCATATTTCAGTTTTGTGATCTGTATCTGTTGTGGAGCTGAAATGTGAGTCTCAAAAAGCTACAAAAGGATTCTGTCTTCACGGCGCACTCAGCCAAGTCACAGAGACCAACACGGCCACCAATATCCACTGCGTGGTACTTTGGAGACAGTTGAACTCTGAGGACATCCGTGTGTTTGACCCCAGAAGAGCAAGAGATGATCAGTCGCATGGACAAGGCTGTGTCCCAATGATACGAATCAGTATACTGTGAACTTATTGAGGACTAAACATTCACTAAACTTAATACAATTACATGGTTGCACATTCAAACATCGCTGGCATTACAACATCACTGTATAACGGGTCGTTCACACAGAATGTGTCTTTTCATTCTCCGGTGCTACTACTTTTCTGTTGTTTTCTATGTAAACACATGCTAGATGAACGTGTTGGACCATTGCACTCACGTCTCGTGTCTTTTGCAGCATCTCGCACACAACACAACATTATAAAAATGCACCGCCCAAGTTAAAATAAGTAAAAAAAAAAAAAAAAACCACGCCTGAAGAACTTGCATTATTTTGCTCCATTCCACTGCCCACGTCTCACATTTTTTTCAAAGCATGTCCTTCAGCTATCATCATGTGAGGTTTATCATGCATGTTTGTGGCCGTCAAATGCAATTGAATTATGACATGTGTGGTAGTCTTCTCCATTTCTGAATATTGGTTCCCTCAACAAAACGCTGACAGGATTTTCCATCAGCAAACATTCTAAAAACCCATTGAACAGGACTGATAAAATATGATCTTGTTTCTGGCCTAAAGTTTGTCATCCCCGCAGCTCTGTAGAATGAACCATGGGCTGAGCACACAGATATCTGACTATCCATGTTCATGCAGGACTCTGGAAAACAGCAAACATCTTTCTCAGATGACGCTTCTGTTCAGCAGGAGCACAACGTCAAGACTTCCTGAAACAGTGGCAAACAGCAGTCACACAAGCACTTCAGACTGGAAAACAGAAGTGTCTCTGATGGGCAGGAATTAAACACGCTGTGCCACATTTAGATTACAAGCTAGATTCAGATGCAGAGGTGCTTCCTCAAATGACTGACACCTGTCTCCATGCTAAACTCACAATTTGAGATAGTTTGGAAACGTGCTTCTAACAGCTCATATTACACAGAAATATTAAAATCAACAAGCAACATTTATGACTTAATTTTAAGTTACATTCATTTTAACATAAAATGTCACAGAAGTATGAAAGCCTATTTCTGTCATGAAACAAACAAACAAATAATGAAATTAGTAATTGAATAGCGAGAATTGCAGAATTAAACTCATAGTTATGCAATTAAGATTTGCATTTTTCTCTGAATTGTGAGAAAGTGTTAAAAAGCCATTACAAATGAATTTTATATAATTCAAACACATTTAAAAAAAAATACAAATAAATTGTTATTAATTAATTATTTTGCACAAAAAAGCACATTTGCATAGTTTTAATACAGAAGTACAACTTAAAGATTATCATCCGAAAACCATTAGAAAAAAAAACACAAAAAATACAGTATAATATAAAAAAATAAGTAGAGTTTGTGTGGGATTAACCGAAGTCAAAGCAGATCTGAGATATTGCTAATGACTGTGATGCATGTCAGTGTTTTCAAAGGATTATTCTGCAATTACAGAATGTGTTTAAATGATAAACTTTTAAAGGATTCTTTTGTTTAACACAGACTGCAGCCAGGTCTCTTAATTGTGCACACATCAGTCTTAATCAAATGCATGATGAGCATAATGGCAGATGTAAGCCTTTAATATTTCACTGGAGCTGCTGCGGCTCAGAAGGGAATGCTGGGAACTTCCTAACGTTTATGAGATGTGAGGGCGTCTCTCTCAGGAATTAGCCTCATGGCCTCTCTGTCATGTGACCTCAGTTATTGGTGGATGCATCTGGGCATGTCTTACTGGATCTGATTAGGTGCAAATGAAATCTTCATCCATTGTCAGAACAGATTAATGAAATGAGACGAAGGGTGCCTTTGTTCTTACTCTATATTCATCACATACTGTAGTTGTATTACAGTACTGCTGTGGGAAACCTGAAAGCATTTGAGAGCCTTTGCAAAATATGTTGATGTTTAAGATTTTAACTAATATGTTTAAATAAAAGCTGCATAACACATACTGACAAGAGAAAATAATAATTAAAGCTGATCAAATTTGTCAAGAGATGTTTGCCTACCTATTTTTATGTTGTGTGAATCCTCCTTGAGCAGCGGGATCTCAACATCACATCATAAAATCATACAAACATGACTTTAATTGAAATTACACTTAACTCAGACATCATAGAAGTGTAGAAAAGCCATTAAAACCAATCGTCTTGGATGCTTATCAGTCAAAACAGAGTCCTGAAATAAATAATAAGAAAGCAGCTATGATCCATATCACCTGTTCACCTAATTAAACTCTTCACAAACATTTTCATTTAAAAGTTATTTAAATAAACCAAATTAAAACTGTGCAATTTAAAATATGAAAGTTAATACCTGAATCAAAAGTGTGCAAACTACTGAAATAATTAAATAAAAATAATAATAACTATATATATATATATATATATATATATATATATACATTATCAGAGCTGTACATTTTAAATTATGGAAAAAAAAATAATACTAATAAATAAATAAATAAATCATTTCTATATATTGTCATTTGGTCATTTGAAGTGAAAACCTATATGAATCTGGAACAATTTCATATTTTAACATAGGTATATATGTTATATCAAAAAAACTAAAACGTATATATAGAGATATACGTATATATAGCACATACAAATATGTTTATGTAAGTGTACCACATTTGTGGACTTATATCCATCCTAAAACATTTCAGTACACTTAGATGTTTTATAAATAAATGTTATAAGAAAATGCATAAAGATATATGCATGTATTTAAATATAGAACAAAACCATGAAAACACACTGGATTTTGTATATATGTTGTTTTAAGAATGTTGCATATATAAATAATATATATATTGTTGTCATGTATGGTGGCTACATAAAATACTATAAAAATATAGATAGATAGATAGATAGATAGATAGATAGATAGATAGATAGATAGATAGATAGATAGATAGATAGATAGATAGATAGATAGATAGATAGATAGATAGATAGATAGATAGATAGATAGATAGATCACTGTGATATAGGGCAATATATGTCATATATTACATTTGGGCTGGTTTGGGAAAAAGAGGAAATGTTTAATGTCACAGCACAATGGTAAGAAGTGTTCTGGTCACTTGTGCAGCAGACAATGGCAGACATGTGAGTGATGGCAGGAATGACTCGAACACAAACAGACGCCCCGTGCCAGCGCAGCCCTGTTCTGCAGCACATCTGTGTTTTGCAATGCAGATCCCGGCCTGCGACTGGCAGCAGTAAATCCATTTGCTCGTCGACGAGGGTCTCTCTGCCCAGCCTGGGAATTAGTGTCTGGGGAGGGGGATCTAGCGGCTCCCACTGATAACGTGCTGCTCAACTAGCCAAAGACTGTCTGCAGGCATGCATTAAGCATCTCGATGGCACTTAGCAAACCCTCATTCTGCCTCCACCGGCTCTTCTCTCAAAGCATGGGCAAGCCTTTGATACGGAACTACGGAAAGCAGCTTTTGACTGATGGAGTGTTTTGGGGAGATACTGAACAGTCTGTGTGTCTGTATGCACATTTGACACGCTATTTGTGTGCGTGCAATTTTGTGGAATAATGCACAAAAAAAAAACCACTTGTGAAAAAGAGAGATGGAGGCAGAAAGCAAGTAAAAAAAGCGAGGAAATAAAAAAAAAAAAAAAATTCTCACTGAAATGATCTAACAATATCATTACAGTGTCATTAGCAAAAGTCATCAATACCAAACTACAGTGTTCATTCCAACTTCCCTTCAATATACTGAACAGACTCCATAATCAGCAGACACCCAACTGAAGAACACAGAATCTGTCAATCATCACTGCTCTTAGTTTGATATTGGTTTGATTAGATGAGAAATTGAATGCCATTAAATGAACAGAATACAGTATGAACAACGTGTTTCACAATCAGTGTCATTCACACACACACACACACAAACACACACACTTGCACACATGCACACACGCACACACGCACTCACACACTCATACACACACGCACACACACACACACGCACACACGCACACACACTCACACACTCACACACTCACACACACGCACATACGCACACACACACTCACACACTCACACACACACACGCACACACGCACTCACACACTCACACACACACACACACACACACACGCACACACACACTCACACACTCACACACACAAGCACACACACACTCACACACTCACACACTCACACACACACACGCACACACACACACACACACACACACTCACACACACGCACAGACGCACGCACGCACACACGCACACACACACTCACACACACACACACACACGCACACACGCACACACACACTCACACACACGCACACACGCACACACGCACACACGCACACACACACTCACACACTCACACACTCACGCACACACGCACACACGCACACACGCACTCACACACTCACACACTCACACACACACACACACACACACACTCACACACACGCACAGACGCACGCACACACACACACTCACACACACACACACACACACACACACACACACTCACACACACGCACACACACACACACACACACGCACACACACACTCACACACACACACGCACGCACACACACACACACACACACACACACACACACACACACACACACACATAGTATATACACAAAATTTTGATAAACATTTTGTTTTGTGGAATTAATAAATAATCAAACATATATTTATTTATTTAAGAAAATGCATTCTAACAATTGTTTTCAATCTTTTGACAGAACTTCATTTAAAGCCAAAATCTCTCTTTTAAAGTATTTGGAAAGGATGTGCAATGTGAAAAGCGATATACAAATAAATGTGATTTGACCTCACTAGCACATTTTAATCATCAAAGTGTGTCAGAACTGAATGACAGCAACAGTTGCGTGGAACTAAGTAAATAGAAGTTCATGGAGTTTTTGAATGTGATGAAAGAGGAAGTTGGTCTCTTTTAGAGTACATTTAATGTTGCATACAATGCTCAAGACTGAAGGGAATGAAAAGAGATGTTAGAGATCAAACTGCAGAACGATTAGGGCTCTGGAAGCATTTCTGCCACAGGCTTTAAGAGTCGAATTCATTAGTACATTGACAAACAGTCAGTCAAACACGTGAATCCAGCAATATGTACCACGGTTTAACAACAAGTCACGGCACGTCTACATTCTTCAGCGTAACATTGAATCACTCTGAGTTTACCTACATACATGTGTCACATAGACTCGCAATCATACGCTCCTTTGTAAACTATCAGGCCTGTTATGTCAGGTTTAACAACTCGCTCTTCTGGTTTCTAGGAGGAAATATATTTTGATTTACATACACTCTGATTGCCTGATGCACGTAAACGCAGCAGAGGGAAGGCCCTCGGCTCCCAACGATCGAATGACAAAGAAGTCGTCACGCTATACCTCAATCAATACAGGTTCTTTCCATCAAAATGACCTGTGGTTAAACACAATCCACAAAACTGCCCCGGAGGCCACTTCTCACAAACACTTCAAAAGAAACCTTTAATCACCCACGGCTCCTCATTTAGCAATGTCAAAACACAACTATACTCTCAGCTATATGAGTACGCACACGAGTGAAAACATCCAAGTCGAAGCAATGACAGAGAGGTTAATACCGACTGCAGTGAAGGAGTTTGACAAATTAGAGCAGCACCTGGGCTGTGATTTATCAGGCTTGTGTGATGTGCCTGAAGGGGGTTTCAGAGAGAGAGAGAGGAATACAAACGGCTTCCACACAGGAACGCTTTTTTCCCTCCAAATTATTAATAGCATTCTTGACCACAATTCATTTTGACAAATCGCTACTCAGGGTATTAGGATAGTTTGACTGTGTCTAACACTGCCTCTACTCCTGGTTTGATAACCTCCCATCTGCAAGCTCCTGTAGGATATTTGATGAAGAGATTTGGCAGATGGTATTGCAGAAATTCTCAAGGCAATAACCCCGACATTAAAGGGATGCAACGCCTCATCCGACTGTCAGTCAGAGGAAAGCTGTTGAAGAGAGAGACGTGCGAGTTTAACTGCTGGAAAGGAGAAACACGTAATTAGTCAGCTGTCAGACAGGCTTTTCTTCACGGCTCGAACATGCATCAATCAAGAACGTCACTGTATGATTGTGAATATCTCGGTCAACACATATAACATTTCTTCTGTGATCTTTAGCCCATGCTGAGCTGATGAAACCAGTTTGCTTCAGAGGATGAAGGCTGAGCTGCTGCTCAAATGATTGTATTGATATAACTAACACACCAGATATTTGCCCTTGTAAACTAGTTAACAAAACACGCCTTCAGAAAAGTCCAGTCTGCTCTGATTGGTCAGCCGGCCCCAGTCTATGCTGATTGGTCAGCTGCTTAGAGCGTGTGTTGTAAATGTATTCTGAGATGTTGTGAAATCCTCCTCTCCTCTGTGAAGCGGCAGAAGCTGCAGTGTGATGGGTTTATAGTGCTCCTGCGAGGGAGAGAAGCAGTGATTGATGGCTGAAGGCACCAATCTGCACTGTGACCCTTCAAATGGCTGCTGTCTGTAGGGCAATAGCGGGTCAACTGTCAGGGCAAGCTAAAGAAAGTCCTAGTGTAGCTGCAAGAAAGACCTTGAACCCTGAGCGCTATATCAGATCATCTGTCACCAAAGGGAACATGGGATAGTTGACAAGTCAATGCATGTAGGCTTTTTGTCTTTAGGCAAAAAATAAAAATAAAAATAATCTTTTCTTGTTAATGTGAAAGGGCATGTTTCCACTCCGCTGTAATCATTTAGTAGAGTCTAGTCAAATTCAGATGAGTTGCATTGAAGAACCATTCCATAAAAATCATTTTCTTAGTATTTATTTAGTTTACATTTTTTTCCAATTAAAAATATTGAGCATTCATGAATCAAGATACATTTATTTTAAAAACATAACGACTTAAAATATTAAGTCTTGATTAAATAAATAAATAAACAAAAAAAAATTAGTTCGAGATTTTACTCAGAACAAAACTAAACAAAAAGTCTGCCAAGGGGCAAGAAAAATAATATTGTCCCTTTTAATTAAGATTTTTTTTTATTGGCTCAATTTAATCAATTTAACTACATTTTTAGACATTTGAAGGAAGCTAAAAGTTAAAACTTGCAATATATATATATATAATTTTATTTTTTATTTTTATTTTTGCAGTGCATAAACTATGCAAATCACATATCTGCCAGTGTTTTATGGAGTTGCCAGTTTTCCTATTCACATAAACATTTTTGCATATTTTTGAGCCTGCATTTCAATTTTAAGGACACTTTATTTTATTTTCTGTTACATGTACTTACTATGGTAATACCAATAAATTATGCATCATTACATGCAAGAAACATTAAACCAAACCATCACCCCAAACTCAACCAGTAAGTACGTATAGTTAATTAATACTAAATTATTATTAAGTTTATTAAGCTGTAACAAAGATTTCATAAAATAATGTATTGCCGATTTTTGTTTACTTTTGTGCAACATTTTTGGTTCTGCATCAAATCATCACTTGATGTCCAACATCCAGATGCAACACCATGCAAAAAGCTGTTTCAGGAAAGCAAACTTTATTTGTTTATAGTCCTATTTCTGTGGATCGCTCTTATCGAAGCGGTTCTGACGCGACGCGGTCAGCCGAGCGCTGGAGACACGAGGTGGAATATTGTAAGTGCACACACTCCAGTGAAGAGGACTCCAGGCAAGGTTACCTTCTCTTGTTTTGGCTCTCCTCATGTGTGCTTTCAATGGTCCCCCGTCCCTCAGGCCCTTTGGAGAAGCACACAATCCAGCCCCTCCTCGGGCAGTAACATCTGCTTATCCCTCAACGCCTGTAGCATGGCTCCAGGTTCCCTCTGGCTGGAGCACACAATGTCATTTTCTGTCATGAGCACAGAAATTTGTAGTGACAATGTTAAGGCTTTTAGAAGCTTTGGCCAGCTTAGGTTTGCTGCCAGCTCCGGCCTACACAGCAGAGATGATACGGGCCCTTGTGTCACTCTTTCTTCTCTTCAATTTCAGCAGACACCCAGAGCACAGAGCTGTGTTATGCGTTTTTATTCCCACATCGTTCTGCTTGCATTTTTTTCTGCCAGTCCTGCTCTTTTTGGCTCTTTATTTCTCTTTTAGATCAAAAGCTATATATATATATCTGTACACACACACACACACACACACACACAAATATATACATACATACATACATAAAATGTAGTGTTTTATTTACAGGAAACATAGCATAAAGATTTGAATCTGTGTCCACATGTCTCTTTTTTTTTTCTTTCCAACAGCCAAGTAAATTTTCAAATATGTAAAAATATTCAACAAAGAAAATCTAGCAGGTGTTACTCACTTTATAAACATTAAAACCTCTTCATGTTCTGTTATATCTTCAAACTATAAATGAAACTGTCAAAAACACCAGAGTCTAAAGATAAAATAAATTAATTAATACAAATTACATTACTTTTTTGAAACGATTGGTGTCAGTTTTATTTATTTATTATTTTATATAAAATGTATATATAAATTATTACTTATTATTAAATTATTAGGACACTATAAATATATTTACAGTCACTTTTGATCAAGTCGAGACACTGCAGGTGTATAGGGTAAAAAAAATACTAATAGTTATCACTTTACTTACCGAGTTGATTGATTACATTGATTATTGCAAACATTTTTTGTATTACACATTTTCAAAAATGTTATGTTTAAATATGCAAATGAGGCATTATTTAATGAAATATGCGCTAATTTGCATAAATGTCTACGTAGTACAAAATCTTTTTTGTCACTTCATAATTCAGAAAATACTTTGAACAACCAGAAAACAATATACTTTCACAATTTTGGGGGGAATAATATGTTGTATATAATCAAGGAAATATATGAACAAATCCCTCTGTAAAAACCTTCAGAATATAGACAGGAATAAAAATGTAAAGTGTGGTGTGTGTACGTGCTACTGAAGTGGAGATTCATGGCTCAGTGTTGGAGAAAAAACTCATTTTGAGAAAATGGCCTTTAAAAATATGTATTGTAAATGAAATGACACAAATAGATAAAGTGCTATAAAATAAACACTTAAAGTGTCTTTTGGATGTTTTCCTTCCACTAGTTTGAAAAAGCACCAAAAAGCCACCAAAAAATTTACAGATGCTTGAAAAAACAGTGTTTTTGCCTGCAGCGTCTCACCTTAGAATAAAAGCTGTTATTTCTATTCAACTTTGGATCCTGAAAAATGTACATTTACATTTACATTTAGTCATTTAGCAGTGTGTGTGTGTGTGTGTGTGTGTTTGAAAACAAGCAGCAAATGAATAGAGTGCAAGTGTAAAAGGGAAAAGTGTTTTTTTTTTTTTTTTTTTTTTTTTTAAGAATTATAATAGTGAGTGTTAAAGTTAGAGGGTCAAATAAAGATGGAAGAGATGTGTTTTAAGCCGATTCTTGAAGATGGCTGAGGACTTGGGGATTGAGTTGGGGAGGTCATTCCACCAGGAGGAACATTTAATTTAAAAGTCCGTAAAAGTGACTTTGTGCTTCTTTGGGATCGCACAATCAAGCGATCTAGCTTCTAGAGGCACATAAGTCTGAAGTAATAAATTTAGGTAAATGGGTGCAGAGCCAGTTTTTTTTTTTTAAGGCAAACATCAATGCCTTGTAATTAATGCTACCAGCAAACTGATAAAATGAGGAGTAACGTGTATTATTTTTGGCTCATTAAAAATTAATCTTGCTGCCACGTTCTGAATTAAATGTAAAGGTTTGATAGAAGTGGCTGGAAGACCTGCCAAGAGGGAGGCATTGCAATAGTCCAGCCTGGACAGAACAAGAGCTTGAACAAGGAGTTGTGCAACATGTTCTAAAAGAAAGGGCTTGATCTTCTTTATGTTTAATAAAGCAATAATGCAGGAATGGACAGTTTTAATAATGTGGTCTGAAAAAGTCAACTGATCATCAATCATAACTCCAAGGTTTCTGGCTGTTTTTGAAAGAGATATGGTTGATGTGCCATGAATTGGATGGTGAAATTGTGATGAAGTGATGGGTTTGCTGGAATCACAAGCAGTTCTGTCTTGGCAAGGTTGAGTTGAAGGTGATGGTCCATCATCCAGGAAGAAATGTCTGTTAGACAAGCTGAGATGCGGATAGCTACCGTCGGATCATCAGGATAGAATGAGATGTAGAGTTGAGTGTCATCAGCATAGCAGTGGTATGAAAAGCCATGTTTCTGAATGACAGAACCCACTGATGCCATGTAGACAGAGAAGAGAAGTGGTCCAAGAACTGAGCCCTGAGGCACCCCAGTAGTTAGATGTTGCGACTTGGACACCTCACCTTTTCAGGATATCTTGTAGGACCTATCGGAGAGGTAAGACTCAAACCATTGAAGTGTGGTTCCTGAGATGCCCTTTGCCAGTAGGGTTGACAGGAGGATCTGGTGGTTAACTGTGTCAAAAGCAGCGGACAGATCCATCGAGATACGTACTGAAGATTTGGATTCTGCTCTTGCCAGTCTTAGGGCTTTAACAACTGAGAGCAAGGCAGTGTTGGCTGAACGTCCACTTCTGAAGCCAGATTGGTTGCTGTCCAGGAGGTTGTTCTGTGTAAGAGAGGCAGAGAAAGGCAAACCGGTCTGTAGATCTCTAAAAATTATGGGTTAAGGATGGGTTTCTTAACTAGTGGAGTTATATGAGCCTGTCTAAACGATGAGGGAAAAACACCAGTGTGGAGGGATGTGTTAATGATGTGAGTGAGTGCAGGTACAACTGCAGGAGAAAGGGCTTGAAGGAGATGGGATGGAATAGGATCAAGTGGACAAGTAGTAGGATGATTAGAAAGAAAGAAAGAAAGAAAGAAAGAAAGAAAGAAAGAAAGAAAGAAAGAAAGAAAGCGAGTTTGTAGACTTCTGCCTCAGAGAGTGAAGAGAAGGATGTAAATGAGTTTATGTTTGCTGGTAAATTGTGCTTGACAGACTGTGTTGTGGACAATTGTGCACTGAAGTTTTCTTTTTATTATTATTTTAATATTTTATTTTAATAATTATTATATTATTATTTTATAAATGAAAAATGTGGCAAAGTCATCAGCTATTAGAGATGAAGCAGGAGGGGGAGGACGAGGATAAAGTAGCGAAGAAAATGTTTTAAAGAGCATGCAAGAGTTAGACATAAGAGTTAGTCCTTTTAGCAGTGGAGACATACGCAGAGAAGGAAGAGAGGAGTGACTGATTCACATTAAGGTCAGTAGCACCTTTTTAGCAGCCTTGAGCTTAGAATGATGTTCACGGAGAACATCAGATAACCAAGGGGTAGAAGGGGTAGATTGGGCTGGCCTGGAAGACAAGGGGCAAACAGTGTCTAAACAAGATGTAAAAGTGGAGTAGAAAGTATCAGTATCACAGTTTAGGGGAAGGAAGTGAAGATGAAACCATTGCAGATAGCCGGGACGGTGAAAGTGTGCATAGGTTACGTCGAAAGATGACATGTGGAGGGGTAAGTGATGTGTCAGGGACCATGTTGAGGTTAAGAGTGAGGAGGAAGTGATCCGACGTGTGCAGTTGAGTAACCAGAACATGATCAGTAGACCAGTATAATAAATAAGGTCCAGTTGGTTTCCTGATTTGTTAGTAGCAGTAGTTGACACTCGGTTGAGATCAAAAGAGGCAAGCAGAGTGTCTGTAAAAATAAAATGTATCACAGTTTCCACAAATATATTGTGTTTCTGTTTTCTGTTCAACTGTGTTCAACATTGCTAATAATCAGAAATGTTTTTTGAGCAGCAAATCATCATATTAGAATGATTTCTGAAGATCATGTGACACTGAAGACTGGATGAATGATGCTGAAAATACAGCGGAGCATCACAGGAATAAATTACAGTTCAACAGAGATTCACATAAAGAACAGAAGAGACTAGAGAAAATCTTAACTCCAGACATTTGAATGTTGTATATAGACTGATCAGGCACATCATGACCACTGACAGGTGAAGTGAATAACACTGATTATCTCTGGGTGGGTGGGATATATTAGGCAGCAAGTGAACATTTTGTCCTCAAAGTTGATGTGTTAGAAGCAGGAAAAATGAGTTTGGGGTGTTGACTTCAAAGTCCCCAGATCTCAATCCAATTGAGCGTCTGTAGGATGTGCTGAACAAACAAGTGCGATCCATGGAGGCCCCACCTCGCTACTTAACACAATATTATAGAAGGTGGTCATAATGTTATGCCTGATCTGTGTGTATCATAAACTACTGAGAAAGCATGAAGAATAATTGGAATAACATTAACAAAAAACTATCCTTACAATTAAATAACCAATTATTACAATACAGTTCTGTTCTGAATGTGTATAACTGGACTAATTCACATGATAAACTGGTGAGTTGAAGGATGATTCACGAGCAGCAAACATTTACAGTAGATGAAACCAGTTGTGCTGGTCTGTGAATGTGAGCATAATAATGTAATAAATCACAAAAGAACAAACCCAAATCATTTAATGTGATGACAGACTGTCATGCATGTCAAACTAGGTTTAATTCAAATCAGCATACTTTAACAGTTTCTCAGTGGATTCCTAGTGAACTAGTCACTCTCAGTCTTTGTAATGTCTCTCTCTCTTGCTCTCTCTCTCCAAGATAACCTTGGCTGGAGGAACTAATCCAGGCCATTTGCATAGCAGATCCAGAGAAAGAGGAACTGTGTCTGAAAAGTCACTCGTTGGCTAATTCCTGCACTCCGCGGGAGGGAGGTCACCGCCGATGCTGCTGGAGAAGCACATTATCTGTGGACGCAGCGAGCAGAGCGGGGGGTTTGCATCCCGTCCCGCCGAGCTCATCCACCTCCACCTTCACAGGTGCGCCAGCATTCCTCCGCTGACACAGACGGATGACATATTTATTAGCTTGTTCCACCCTGCGCTCACCTAGCTAAATAATACAATTGGCTCCTTCATTGGCTAATTGGGCCGGGCCCCTGTGGCGCGACTTGCCCGAGTGCTTGATGAGGCATAAAATGATGATTAATTAATTTACTGCTCAGTTGATCATCAAACTGAGAGGTTTATGATTTGCACAGCGGTCAGTGTCTCTCTGCTGTTTAGGAGATCAGCGGCGGAGAGATCAGAGCTGCAGCCGCTGCCTTTGCTTTGACCTGCGCCGGCAAACTTCCACAACCAGCATCCAACATCCAACACTGCCTTATGTAACAATAATACATCCACGACACCCCTGCATGCCAAAAAATAAAAATAAAAAAGTATATTAATCAGTGTGGGGAAAAAAGGAAAATGTGTTTGGGGTAATTTGGTTCACACGGTTGTGCTTCATTAAGCACAGAATCCTTAAAATTAAAAACATGTATCTAAATTTAAATTTAACAAACAGGATGTGGAGCTTTAAGGAAGGATTTGAATTTAAGGAAGTGCCATTAAAAAAGAATGAAAATAGTGTGGTGTTTAATAATCCATTCCATTCTCAGTATGTTTGAAATATACCGGTGATATTAATAACCAGTGTTTGACACAGAATCTGTATTTAATTTATGAACAGCACTCTTCAAAGGTTTGGTGTTAGTACGATTTTTATTCATTTATTTATTTTTTATTCCAAAGAAATAATAATTTTAATCAGCAAAGACACATTAAATTGTTCAAAAGTAACAGTAAAATAAATAAATAAATTAATTAATTAATTAATTAAATGCTCTTCTTTTGAAGATCATCACATTTTTCTGATTTCTGAAGATCATGTGACACTGAAGAATGGAGGAATGATGCTGAAAATACAGCGGAGCATCACAGAAATACATTACATAGAACAGCATTTATCATTTTCATTTAGTTTAACTTGATGAAAAAATAACTAATACTAATAACTAAAAAAAAAAAAAAAAAAAATTGTAGAACCCCAGACTTTTTGAATGGTAGTGTGTATTTTCTCCCAAATAATAATAATAATAATAAATAAAAAATAAAAAAAACTTTCATTTTCCTGACCATTGTGCAAGTACACTTGATTTCCCAGAATGCTCTAGCTGAGGCTGGAGCCCATGAATCAGGTCTGCCCCTGATGATTTAAGTTCATGTGAAGTAACTTTGCATATGAACACTTGGAATCGGATACAGAACATTCTCATGAATTATTGAAAATAAAGGACTGTTAGATGCTGAAGCATTAATATGCGTCTGATGTGAATAATTGAGTCTCTTTTATCAGTGTGGTTAACATAGCACTGCCATTTCATATAAAGCATACATGTACACGTGTGCAATACTAATTTACAGCGAGTTTTGATCAGTTAGGGGTCTGACGTGGATGTTGTGTGTCTTGTGACATGAAAGCAAGGTTAAAGAGGTAGATGAGCTCATTCCATTCTGACGCGGTCAGGTGTGTCACGCTGACGGATTGCATGATATTCCAGTGACTTTCAGAGGAACTTCAGGCTTTCCATCAGCTTTAACGGGTATGCAAATGGAGACCTCAGGGCTCACGACTGCAGTTTCGCTTGAACCTTGATGGCCTCAGGAGGCTGATTACATATGATCACAATAAGAAAGAACAAACTAAAGTTAACTTCTAATTTGCACCAATGTAAGATCAGTATTTTCCTTTCAGATGTTGATTAAATGCCTCACTGATGCTCAAATAGTCAGTTGCACACTTGACGTGAGTAACACGACCACACAGATGTTCAGGTGAGTTACAGAGCACTTCTGATCGCATTATTCAGTCAGAAACACTGCTGATGCTTTACAACAAAAGCAACATGGAGCTGATTACGACACACATCTAGAATTAGACATCTGACAATCTTAAAAATAAAAAACACTATGCAGAGGTGTGAAAACCTTATAGCATAGATTTAAAAAGAGCACTCATTACTTAAGTGACCTTTTAATTCATTCATATTATATGATCTGTGAGCACCCAGTTTTAAAAGCACTCTATTATGATCTGAAGTACACTACAAGTGCATTCTCAGCACTATATTTTTTGACCGGTGGAGGGTCCTGGTTTCTCTCAGCTAAACCTCTTCAGATATCAAGAAACAAATAAGACAAAGACCTCAAACTTTATCCATTCCTTCCCAAAACGTTACAAAGAGAAAGAGATGAAATGTGACAGAACGAGAGAAACACGATAGGACTGAGGAGCAGCGCCAAGGGCATCAAGATGTCTTCAGGGAGAAGTCTCCAAAATAAGAGCATTATACTTTAACACACACATTACAGAAGCATGCACAGCTGACTCCATTGATTTTACCCTACAGCTCTCCTTCATCCTCCTAGGCATCTCAGCAATTCATGCTTGAGTTTCAGCTTTATTTCCACTCCCACCTGCATTTACTTTGAAATAGAAAAAAAATGAAGTACACACAAACAAATAGCAAATGATCCAATTAACAGTAGATGGAATAAAAATCAAGTCTTCTTATTGGTGAAGCTGGTTCACTCAAGAAAGACAATTGCAATGTCTACTTCATGCTGGAGCCAAACTCTGAGCGGCTGCTGAAAACAGCTGCTCTTGACAGCCTCATCTTCAGCTTTAAGTGCTAAAGGCTTGATGCTAAGGAGAAGAAAAGGCAGAATTTAATTGTTCAGTGTGAATACAAAATGAGTTAAAACAACACAGCTCTAGCTGCTGGCCTTTACACCTTCTCAGGCGACTCTGAGTGAGTCCTAATTGCTTTAGGACTTTGAGTCCACTTTTGAATTCAAAGCTCTGGACAAATAATTGGATTTCCAGCAAACATGCTGAGCTGTGTTTCCGTGTCCTGAGGGATAAACGCCCGGCGGTCTGTATACGACTCTGGGGTTGGAGGTCTCGGGTCAGCTGGAGACTCTATAGGAACACGTTAGTACGGTCTTCAGTCCTGATGCAATACATCTGGCCTTCACTGCTGGGAAAATTCAGCATAGCAGTAGCATTATCCAAGATATCTACAGCAATATTTGAGGTGAATGTTTGACACTAAGCTCAGCTGTACAGGAGGTGTCTGAGCAAACAGAGAAAAGCACCTTTAGTCAATATCTGACACATACAGTATACTGTATAACAGCAGGATATCAAAGATAAGGAACCCAAAGACAGAAAAATGACTGCTCAGATTTAGAAAATTGTCGATAAAAATCAGAAACAGGAATAGTAGCATGTTTTTTCCAATCCAAGAGAGCCAGTGCCTCGTCAGGAAAACTGGCATGAGAAAATAAATGACCTGGGAAAGAAAAAAAGAAGAAAAAGAGTTTTGACTTTGGTTTGTTTTATTGATAAATTAATAAAGTTGTTTTTATTTATGTAATTTTTATTATTTTTATTATTATTATTATTTTAGAATTAAATTAAATTTAATCCTGCTTATTCAAATTTATATATTTACCTCAACAAATTCTATGTGTTTGTGCACTTTTGACAAATAAAGCTTACCTGTTTCAGATTACAGTAAATGTATAAACTAACAAAATTCCACCCGCTTAAATGATAAAAGTACTTACGCTGTAAAAACTATTAAGACTGTGTCTGTTCCCCGAATAGTGAGGTCAAAATATAATGTAGGATCTAGAAAAAATCTTATCGTAATTAAACCAGAAAAATGTAAAGTAAATGAACAAAAACAATTTTTAAAGTTTGGGCTCATAAATATTAGATCACTCACACCCAAAGCAGTTATTGTAAATGAAATTATCACAGATAATAGTTTTGATGTACTCTGCTTGACTGAAACCTGGCTAAAACCAAATGATTATTTTGGTCTAAATGAGTCTACTCCACCAAACTACTGTTATAAGCATGAGCCCCGTCAGACTGGTCGTGGAGGAGGTGTTGCAACAATATATAGTGATATTCTCAATGTTACCCAGAAAACAGGATACAGGTTTAACTCTTTTGAAATACTTCTGCTAAATGTTACACTGTCAGACATGCAAAAGAAATCTAATGTATCTCTTGCTCTGGCTACTGTGTATAGACCACCAGGGCCGTATACAGAATTCCTAAAAGAATTTGCAGATTTCCTCTCAGACCTTCTAGTTACAGTTGATAAGGCGCTAATCATGGGAGATTTTAATATTCACGTTGATAATGCAAATGATACATTAGGACTTGCGTTTACTGACCTAATAAACTCCTTTGGAGTCAAGCAAAATGTCACCGGGCCCACTCATCGTTTTAATCATACACTAGATCTAATTATATCGCATGGAATCAATCTTACTGCTATAGATATTGTACCCCAAAGTGATGATATTACAGACCATTTCATTGTATCGTGCATGCTGCGTATAACTGATATTAACTATATGTCTCAGCGTTACCGTCTGGGCAGAACTATTGTTCCAGCCACCAAAGACAGATTCGCAAATAACCTGCCTGATCTATCTCAACTGCTATTTGTACCCAAAAATACACATGAATTAGACGAAATTACTGACAACATGAGCACTATTTTCTCTAATACATTAGAAGCTGTTGCCCCCATCAAATTGAAAAAGGTTAGAGAAAAACGTACTGTGCCATGGTATAACAGTAATACTCACTCTCTCAAGAAAGTAACTCGTAGTCTTGAACGCAAATGGAGAAAAACTAACTTGGAAGTTTTTAGAATTGCATGGAAAAACAGTATGTCCAGCTATAGACAGGCTCTAAAAACTGCTAGGGCAGAGCATATCCACAAACTCATTGAAAATAACCAAAACAATCCAAGGTTTTTATTTAGCACAGTGGCTAAGTTAACAAATTACCAGACGCCACCTGATTCAAATATTCCACCAACGTTAAATAGTAATGACTTTATGAATTTCTTCACTGATAAAATAGATAACATTAGAAATACAATAGCGAATGTAGATTCTACAGCGTCTAACACTTCAGTTTCATCCATTGCACCCAAAGATAAACTGCAGTGCTTTACAAATATAGGACAGAAAGAGCTAAATAAACTTATCACTGTATCTAAACCAACAACATGTTTATTAGATCCTGTACCCACTAAATTACTAAAAGAGCTGTTACCTGTAGCCGAAGAACCGCTTCTCAATATCATTAACTCGTCGTTATCTTTAGGTCACGTCCCAAAACCATTCAAGCTGGCGGTTATCAAGCCTCTTATTAAGAAACCAAAACTAGATCCTAGTGTACTGGCAAATTATAGGCCTATTTCAAATCTTCCATTTATGTCTAAAATTTTAGAAAAAGTTGTGTCTGCTCAATTGAGCACCTTCCTGCATAAAAATGATCTGTATGAAGAATTTCAGTCAGGTTTTAGGCCCCACCATAGCACAGAAAAAAACAGAAGCAATATGGATAAACAATGATAAAGCTTGGCTTATTGAATATCAGATCCCTTTCTACGAAAACACTTTTTGTAAATAATATGATCACTGATCATAATATAGATGTACTCTGTTTGACCAAAACCTGGCTAAAACCTGATGATTACATTATTTTAAATGAGTCCACCCCCCAAGATTACTGTTATAAACATGAGCCACGTCTAAAAGGCAAAGGTGGAGGTGTTGCTTCAATTTATAACAACATTTTCAGGATTTCTCAGAGGGCAGGCTACAAGTATAACTCGTTTGAAGTAATGGTACTTCATATAACATTATCCAAAGAAACAAATGTTAATGATAAATCCCCTGTTATGTTTGTACTGGCTACTGAATACAGGCCACCAGGGCACCATACAGACTTTATCAAAGAGTTTGGTGATTTTACATCTGAGTTAGTTCTGGCTGCAGATAAAGTTTTAATAGTTGGTGATTTTAATATCCATGTTGATAATGAAAACGATGCATTGGGATCAGCATTTATAGACATTCTGAACTCTATTGGTGTTAGACAACACGTTTCAGGACCTACTCATTGTCGAAATCATACTCTAGATTTAATACTGTCACATGGAATTGATGTTGATGGTGTTGAAATTATTCAGCCAAGTGATGATATCTCAGATCATTATTTAGTTCTTTGCAAAATTCATATAGCCAAAATTGTAAATCCTACTTCTTGTTACAAGTATGGAAGAACCATCACTTCTAACACAAAAGACTGCTTTTTAAGTTATCTTCCTGATGTACCCAAATTCCTTAGCATATCCAAAACCTCAGAACAACTTGATGATGTAACAGAAACTATGGACTCTCTCTTTTCTAGCACTTTAAATAAAGTTGCTCCTTTACGCTTAAGGAAGGTTAAGGAAAACAGTTTGACACCATGGTATAATGAGCATACTCGCACCCTAAAGAGAGCAGCCCGAAAAATGGAGCGCAGCTGGAGGAAAACAAAACTAGAGGTATTTCGTATTGTTTGGCCGGGAAAGTAACATATCCTACAGAAAAGCATTAAAAACTGCTAGATCCGATTACTTTTCTTCTCTTTTAGAAGAAAACAAACATAACCCCAGGTATTTATTCAATACAGTGGCTAAATTAACGAAAAATAAAGCCTCAACAAGTGTTGACATTTCCCAACACCACAGCAGTAATGACTTTATGAACTACTTTACTTCTAAAATCGATACTATTAGAGATAAAATTGCAACCATTCAGCCGTCAGCTACAGTATCACATCAGACAGTGCACTATAGACCCCCTGAGGAACAGTTCCACTCATTCTCTACCATAGGAGAGGAAGAATTGTATAAACTTGTTAAATCATCTAAACCAACAACATGTATGTTAGACCCTATACCATCTAAGCTCCTGAAAGAGGTGCTTCCAGAAGTCATAGATCCTCTTCTGACTATTATTAATTCCTCATTGTCATTAGGACATGTCCCCAAAACCTTCAAACTGGCTGTTATTAAGCCTCTCATCAAAAAACCACAACTTGACCCCAAAGAACTAGATAATTATAGACCAATCTCGAATCTCCCTTTTCTGTCCAAGATACTAGAAAAGGTGGTATCCACACAATTATATTCCTTCTTAGAGAAAAATGGTATATGTGAGGATTTCCAGTCAGGATTTAGACCGTATCATAGTACTGAGACTGCTCTTCTTAGAGTTACAAATGATCTGCTCTTATCATCTGATCATGGGTGTATCTCTCTATTAGTTTTATTGGATCTTAGTGCTGCGTTTGACACAATTGACCACAACATTCTTTTGCATAGACTTGAATACTTTGTTGGCATCAGTGGAAGTGCATTAGCATGGTTTAAATCGTACTTATATGACCGCCATCAGTTCGTAGCAGTGAATGAAGATGTATCCTATCGATCACAAGTGCAGTATGGAGTACCTCAAGGCTCAGTACTAGGGCCGCTACTCTTCACGCTTTATATGTTACCCTTGGGAGATATCATCAGGAAACATGGTGTTAGCTTTCACTGTTATGCTGATGATACTCAGCTCTGTATATCTTCGCAGCCCGGTGAAACACACCAATTTGAAAAACTAATGGATTGCATAGTCGATATAAAAAACTGGATGACGAGTAATTTCTTACTGCTAAATTCTGAAAAAACAGAGGTGTTAATTATAGGACCTAAAAACTCTGCTTGTAATAACCTAGAACACTGTCTAAGACTTGATGGTTGCTCTGTCAATTCTTCGTCATCAGTTAGGAACCTAGGTGTGCTACTTGATCGCAATCTTTCCTTAGAAAGCCACGTTTCTAGCATTTGTAAAACTGCATTTTTCCATCTCAAAAATATATCTAAATTACGGCCTATGCTCTCAATGTCAAATGCAGAAATGTTAATCCATGCATTTATGACCTCAAGGTTAGATTATTGTAATGCTTTATTGGGTGGTTGTTCTGCACGCTTAGTAAACAAACTACAGCTAGTCCAAAATGCAGCAGCAAGAGTTCTTACTAGAACCAGGAAGTATGACCATATTAGCCCGGTCCTGTCAACACTGCACTGGCTCCCTATCAAGCATCGCATAGATTTTAAAATATTGCTTATTACTTATAAAGCCCTGGATGGTTTAGCACCTCAGTATTTGAATGAGCTCCTTTTACATTATAATCCTCTACGTCCGCTACGTTCTCAAAACTCAGGCAATTTGATAATACCTAGAATATCAAAATCAACTGCGGGCGGCAGATCCTTTTCCTATTTGGCGCCCAAACTCTGGAATAACCTACCTAACATTGTTCGGGAGGCAGACACACTCTTGCAGTTTAAATCTAGATTAAAGACCCATCTCTTTAACCTGGCATACACATAACATACTAATATGCTTTTATTATCCAAATCTGTTAAAGGATTTTTAGGCTGCATTAATTAGGTAAACCGGAACCGGAAACACTTCCCATAACAACCTATGTACTTGCTACATCATTAGAAGAATGGCATCTACGCTAATATTTGTCTGTTTCTCTCTTGTTCCGAGGTCACCGTGGCCACCAGATCCAGTCTGTGTCCAGATCAGAGGGTCACTGCAGTCACCCGGATCCAGTACGTATCCAGACCAGATGCTGGATCAGCACCTAGAAAGGACCTCTACATCCCTGAAAGACAGCAGAGACCAGGACAACTAGAGCCCCAGATACAGATCCCCTGTAAAGACCTTGTCTCAGAGGAGCACCAGGACAAGACCACAGGAAACAGATGATTCTTCTGCACAATCTGACTTTGCTGCAGCCTGGAATTGAACTACTGATTTCGTCTGGTCAGAGGAGAACTGGCCCCCCAACTGAGCCTGGTTTCTCCTAAGGTTTTTTTCTCCATTCTGTCACCGATGGAGTTTCGGTTCCTTGCCGCTGTCGCCTCTGGCTTGCTTAGTTGGGGACACTTCATCTACAGCGATATCGTTGACTTGATTGCAAATAAATGCACAGACACTATTTAACTGAACAGAGATGACATAACTGAATCCAATGATGAACTGCCTTTAACTATCATTTTTGCATTATTGACACTGTTTTCCTAATGAATGTTGTTCAGTTGCTTTGACGCAATGTATTTTGTTTAAAGCGCTATATAAATAAAGGTGACATTGACATTGACATTGACAGAAACTGCACTTGTTAAAATTACAAATGACCTGCTTCTTGCGTCAGATCAAGGCTGCATCTCATTTCTAGTCTTACTTGATCTTAGTGCTGCGTTCGACACCATAGATCATGACATACTCATAGATCGATTACAAAACTATACAGGTATTCAAGGGCAGGCTCTAAGATGGTTTAGATCCTACCTGTCCGATCGCTACCATTTTGTTTACTTAAATGGGGTGTCATCTCATTTATCATCAGTAAAATATGGAGTGCCACAAGGATCCGTCCTAGGTCCCCTTCTATTTTCAATATACATGTTGCCCCCTGGTAATATTATTAGAAAATACAAAATTAGCTTCCACTGTTATGCTGATGATACTCAGCTATATATCTCAACGAGACCAGATGAAACTTCCCAATTATCTAAGCTAACAGAGTGTGTTAAAAATGTAAACGATTGGATGACAAATAATTTTCTCCAATTAAATTCGGATAAGACAGAGATATTAATTATTGGACCAAAAAACACCACACAGAATCTTGTAGATTACAATCTGCAACTAGACGGATGTACTGTTACTTCCTCTACAGTCAGAAATCTGGGTGTTATATTGGACAGCAATTTGTCTTTTGAAAATCATATTTCCAATGTTACAAAAACTGCATTCTTCCATCTTAGAAACATTGCCAAGCTACGAAACATGTTATCTGTTTCTGATGCAGAAAAGCTAGTTCATGCTTTCATGACCTCTAGACTGGACTATTGTAATGCACTTCTAGGTGGTTGTCCTGCTTCGTCAATAAACAAGCTACAGGTCGTCCAAAAAGCAGCAGCTAGAGTCTTACCAGGTCAAGAAATTATGATCATATTACCCCAATTTTACAGTCTCTGCACTGGCTACCTATTAAGTTCCGTATCAGTTACAAATTATCATTACTTACCTATAAGGCCCTAAATGGTTTAGCTCCTGCGTACCTAACTAGCCTTCTACCACGCTACAATCCATCACGCACCCTAAGGTCACAAAACACTGGACTTTTGGTAGTTCCTAGGATAGCAAAGTCCACTAAAAAGGAGGTAGAGCTTTTTCATATTTGGCTCCCAAACTCTGGAATAGCCTTCCTGATAATGTTCGGGGTTCAGACACACTCTCTCCGTTTAAATCTAGATTAAAAACGCATCTCTTTCGCCAAACATTCGAATAATGTATCTCTTAAATTGTGAGTGTGGTTGCATCTGCATTTGTATTCTTTAGCTTGGGTTAAACTAATTTTACTTTGTTGGATCAGCAGCTATGCTAATGATGTCTCTATTTTGTTTCTATGTTTTGCCACGGGTAACTAGGATTTACACAAGCTCCAGTCTGGATCCAGAACACCTGAGAAGAGATGATGCTGACCCTCAGAGGACCCCAGATGATCCTAACCTTGAATCAACAAACAGAACTAACAATTATTGCTACACGTGTGACTGCATCATATAATTACTATTAATTAATAATATTGATAGTTCATCATCTAGCTGACTACATTTTGTATTATTATTATTATTTTTATTTTTATAAAATCCTGTAAAACGTGCACAAACTACTAGCTACTACTAAATATTGTAGAAACATAATTTTCTGTAAAGTTGCTTTGTAACGATTTGTATTGTAAAAAGCGCTATACAAATAAACTTGAATTGAATAAAAATAAAAAATCTAATGTGCTTTTCCCACATAAATTCAATCAAAATAAATAAGGAATATCAATTTACAATGTGCAAAAAAAAAAAAATAGCAAAACAAGTAACACATGGGTTGCTTCTCTCATTTCCAAATCAAACACTTCAAACGTGATTAAAAATAATGACATTCTTCACCTGCACACATGAGAGTACAGTGTAAACACAGCCGATGAGCAACTCTAGGAGAAAGGAGAAAACATCTTTCAGAACGGATGCAAACTTGCACAGGTTCCTAGAAGCATGATTTGACATTGGGAAGTTGTCAACATGCCTTTAACATTTGTTCCCGTTACTATGAATTTCCCTCCTGCGTCCTGACAGAAGCCATTTCAGTGAGTGTCCGAGCGGATGGGACGCTGTTCTGCTGCAGGCCATATGTCCTCAGGACACACTACAGCAAACCTCCATCAAATATTCAGACCAGAAACACTTCCTTCAGCTCAGCAGACTCATCACCCTCCAACCCTTATATGTGTCCAAAACATAGATACATGGGTGATGCATTACACAATACCACCGAATGAAAGTGTATCTTAAAAGTAAAGTGAAAGTACACATTATATTATATTATATTAAAATACTACTAAAAATGATGATGTTTTTTCGGCCAAACCGTAAGTTTGCATCACCCTGGTTCCCTCAAACACAAGCCCCATATAAACTGTTCATTGGCTTTGGATGAAATAAGTTTCGCATCATACAATAGTCACAATAGTTTGAAGGAGTGTGAGTATATAACTATGCAGTCGCATAATACAGTGTTTACCTTCAGTGATCAGAAGTTGTGAGGAAACACATCAGAACAGGTTGTTTATTCACATAACTCTCTCTCTTAAAAAGAAAATGAGTGTAAATGTCATTATCATACATATCTAATGAAAAAAGGCTGTAAAACATTATGTAATGATGTAATTCAGTCAATCTACTGATTTATTTTGACTGTTTCTCTTGGTCAGAGGCTTCCAGAAATATTTACTTTATACATAGAGTTATGTGGCGTTTAATAGTGCATCTGCATGCTCTCCCCAGTATAAATAGTATGCACTTTGAAAGCAGTAAACTCTTAATGTTAGTGTGCTACTGTGAACACAGCCAAGATCTACGAGTTTAGGGCAGGACTATGTGTCTGATTGAAATAGATCTGAAGAAACATGTGCAATGTCACAGAAATCACACACTTGACCTTGGCCTAAATTTAGAGTAGGATGATTTTATCAGCTGTAAACGCCACATGATCCTTGACTAATGATGAATTGACTCAGAATGACCCAAGTGCGGGAATCAAGTGCACCTTATTCGAGATGCCCAATGAAAATGATCCAAGTACCACAGTCCATAATTCACAATCACTTCAGAACCATTCCTTCTGAATCAGTATTGGGAGTAATTCGATCACACAATCTTCCCAGTTGGAGCATAATGCTCCATGCATATTGCTAATGGGCCTGGATCGGGCTGCCAGGGCACGGCCGGTGATTAGGTTACCCAGTGAATGATGCTAAGCTGCTTCCGCGCTAGTCGCTAGTGACCTCCACCTGGACGGTAAGCAGAGCAGCCTGCCGGAAATTATTTATAAGCGCCCCCCCCCCCCCCCCCCACACACACACACTCTAATTTAGTTTCATCACGTAAAGCCCTAAAGCTCTACTTGACACAGCAACAATGGCCGCTGAACTTTTGATCCAATGAATAGTTAATGACAGATTTGATTACAAATAAGGTTCCTCATTAGATGATCTCATTGTCTGGCTGCGAAGGGCATCTGTGGCAAACAGGCCTGAACGTGAAAGTCGGCCATTAAACCTGCTAATCTGTAACGTAGCCTGTTCACACTCAGCGTGTCTGGTGTAGACGTTCATTTCTTAACATTTACACTGCGCTAAAATCAAAACAAACATGCTATTTTGAATGTTCCCAGAGCAAACGGCTGCCGGCGTTTAGGACATTATTTTATTTATCTCTCGCCCGCCGTCTGTGATTAAACCGCGGCGGCACCAGCTGGCTCCAATAATTGCACAGGGAACCACTTACCAGCAATGAGCGAAATCATCAGTAGCTACATGTTCCTCAGCGCTGGTACAGCAAGGCTACGGTTTCAGCATCGCAGCAGGAGAGGCCGTGGTAAGACTTCTCATTATGTGTACTGTGGCCGGTCGAACCCAAAGGGGCTGGACCACATCATTTGAATTCAGCTAGTTGCCAACATTTTTATTTTATCTTATTTTATTATACAAAATTAGTAAAAATACAAAAAGTACATTTACAAAATGTAAAAAATTGGGAAAAAAATAAATAAATAAATACACAGAAAATCTAATTAAAACTATTAATAAAATCTATCACTATCTGAATGATTATGAAATAACACTGGGCTGAAATGATTAAGGAACTGACTTCTGTAAGTTAAAGGGATTTTACAAAATGTTTTATTGGCTACAGCAGAAAACCTATGAAGATAGATAGATAGATAGATAGATAGATAGATAGATAGATAGATAGATAGATAGATAGATAGATAGATAGATAGATAGATAGATAGATAGATAGATAGATAGATAGATAGATGCTATTGTGCTATTGTGGACACAGCCCGTGTAAGAGGGATCATATGGCCCTGTGTTCACCTTGCAGTGAGTGAAATGTCCTCTGAGGTGCACACACACACACACACACACACACACACACACACATTACCCAGTTATTTGAAGAAAACGGTTTTGCTCAGGGATAACTCTTGAACAGTGATTATAACTATTTCTATGTGTACCAACTGTAAGTTAAAGCATTATTGAATGCATGTCATGAGGTATGCTTAATGTAAACATGCACTTCACCATATGATGACTGTAATATATGACTCTCAACCATCCATCAATACACAGAGAGAATCATTCACAATACTACTGTTTGTTTAACAAGTTCCTTTGACTTTGACAAATGTCTAATTGCATTGTGAGGGTAAAACAGAGAGCATTCTGAATCTATCAGTGTTTTCTTTTACGCGACAGAGAGGGCAGCTTTGTCCGACACTGAGCTGTAAATAATTTAGCGGGGGAAAAAGAAGAGGAGCCATCGAGTGTGACAGTTGCCCTTGTTGTTGTGGCTGCTGCCTAACGTGGCCTGTAGGACAACACTGGCAAGGTTATAGTTAATGTAGGCAATGAGAGGAGACGCCACACACACACAGGTAAGCTATAATTTAATACCTGTCTCTCAGAGCACACACTCACACAAATGAAAAAGCATTCATTGTCTATTTATGCTGGATGTATAAATACAGCATATGCATGATAAAAGTCATGTAATATTTCATTAACAGACACACACACACATGCACACCCACAACTTAAACAATCCACTGCACTTATGCACACACACACACACACACACACACACACACACACACACACACATAAACAATGTGTAATCAAAGACTCCACCTCACGGAGCTGAAGCAGGTCCTGCATGTTGAACACATGAGTGCGGCTCTAAGGTGTCACTGCAATGAGGCGAAACATGTCGTCCATGAGTGGAGGCCTTTTATCAGACGCACTCGAATATCAGCGAGCATCCAACTCTTCCTCCAGACCGCCAACACACATCAGGGCTGACCGATTCACTCACAATATCTGCTTTTCCCGAGATCTGTATCATTTATGCGTCATTGAGCTGAGGGGACTGGATTATAGACTAAATGTATGTTTCTCGTGATATTAAAAAGCACTTGATCCAGGGTTTTTAAAGTTAACTACAATTAAAACTAAAACCACAACTAAAAATATCATTACTTGAAATAAAATAAGCATTAGCTAAACTAAAATAGTAAAACATAAAAAGCTTTTTAGCTAGTTGCCAATGGAACAGTTTGCATTTTAACTTAGTTTAACAGTGTCCTAAAATAACAAACTAAAACTGAAATAAAAATTAATAATAACTGACATATTAAAACAACAATATGCAACAACATTACTAAAACTTTAAGTGCAATTAAAATAATACCAAAAACTATAAATATAAAATCTAATTAAAAATATTAACAAAAACAATAATATTATCTCAAAGATACTACAGATCTAAACAACACAGATTTTATTTAACCACATCAACTCTGGGGACCCACCGGTGGGTCCAATATTGCATATGCCTAATTCTAAAAAAAATCAAAATAACAGCTGAAGTGGTTAAAGGCTTCTGCTTAACCCTGTAAAGCTTGACATAATAGTCAGAAGTTTGACATATGTTTTATTTTTTTTATTATTATAGTATTTGCTCCATCAGGCTCTTATGGCTCATGTAATTTTATATAGTGAAAATATGGAGGAAAAATAGCTCAGTTTAATTCAGAGAAAATTTTTTTGCAGATGCTGATATTTACATAATGTTATTATTATTATTATTATTATTATTTTATTTTTATTTTTAAACACAGACTTTTTAGGGTTAAATGATTGAAATGAGTTATGCAAATAAACTTGGTTATGCATTGGTTATCCTTTCTTTAAAGGATAAAGAGTATAAGTTGGATCAGATAATGAAGGCAAGGCCTCCTGAAGCGCTCGGCCATCACACATGATCTGAACATGATTTCAATCTTAACTTGCTGCACTTAAGGTCAGTATCTGTAACACAGAAGCAAACTGTGGTTATGTTTGTGAGGGGTAGACATATTTCCAGAGCTGGGAGTTTGAGGGCAAGTCTGAGCTGCGATCTCTTCTCTCTGACTCTTAACTCTGTGTACCCCAGCGTACTGCGGCGGGACACCCCTTCCCCTCCCTCACATGACAATGATAGATTTGACAGCAGGAAAGTGTTAATGATGGCGGGGGCTACTTCAACAGCATTTGCATTTCCATTCATCTCTGCAGCATTTATCATTATGAGGTGGCTGCCAGATCTAATTAAAGTGTGAGCTAACGGGGCGACAGAGACCAAACACACACTCACTCCAGCAGGAAGCAGCAAAACCAATTAACTCCCTCGCAAATGAAGTCATCGGAGGCCTCTTCATTAGAATTAGCCAGCGAAAGCTGCAGAAGAAAGGAAAATAAAGACATAAAATAACCAGGGATTTAGTTTAGCACTGCTACTGAAACATGACTTGGGAGGTCCGAAATCAATCACTCACAACAGTGAGCAGAAACTGACTGTAATTGTGATGGCATTTAAATACATGCGCGTACTACTTGAAAGAAAATATTACCTTTATACAGCAAGGATGCATTAAATTGATCAAAATATTATAATGTTACAAAAGATATAATGCAACTCAATGTTAATTTATGTTTCAAAGAAATGCTGTTCTTTTGAACTTTCTACTCATCTGTGAATCCTGAAAAATAAAATGTATCACAGTTTCCACAAAAATACTCAGCAGCACAACTGTGTTCAACATTGATAATAATCAGAAATGTTTCTTGAGCAGTAAATCATCACATTATTCTGATTTCTGAAGATCATGTGACACTGAAGACTGGAGGAATGATGCTGAAAATACACAGAAATAAATGACACTTTAACAGAGACTCACACAGAAAACAGCTGTTTTACATCATAATAATATTTCACAATTTAGAGTTTTTAATGTAGCCTTGGTGGGCAGAAGAGACTTTACCAAATCTTACCAAACCCAAACTTTTGAACAGTAGCATAAGTGAAAAGAGATGATTATGAGTCTCATAAGTATTTTTGCACACATTAGGGATTGTTTACATTCCACCCTCCAGCCCTAAATGGAAATATACATTTTCAGGTTTATTCTCTTTTACGGTTTCTTGAGCTGACTCACAAGCAAACAATGGTTTCATTAGAGACACCTGTGCATGACTAACAATAGTTTCAATTTATTATTTTAGAAGATTGATGTAAAAATCCTTATGCAGTAATCAGGAGCAACTGCAAAGGTCACGGAAACACGGCAGAAATGCAGCGGTCAGGAAGTGTGGGAAGTCTGTTCTCATCATCTAATAGTGAAATATTGTGCTTCTGTTTTTTGGGACAACACAGGCTTGCCCTGGGAGCGAGAGCGGGGCTGGTAGTGTGAGTGTTATGGTGCCATCCTCGATTTATCAGCGGCCCAGCGGGTCACGGGTGAGTGAGAGAGCTGCCATCCTTCACCAGGGAGAGATGCCCACAGAGGCGTCCATATGTAAAGCTTTCCCAGCCAAAACCCCAGGCCTCTGCGCTGGTCATCCTCACCTCCAGACCGCAGGCGGGACGGGCACGAGATGATCCGCTCCACCACACCCCCAGATGAGTCCTGCCACCTTACCCAAAGACATTAGGATGAAAAATGAGACGCCAGACGACTGTGGAAATGAGCGATAGCATAAAAATAAAACATTTACATAAACTCTTACAAGTAAAGGCACTGATGGTTCCATGAAGAACCTTTAACCTTTCCGTTCTTTATAGTGGAAAAAGGCTCTTTACATTATTAGAATGTTTTTTGTTTTTTTACATAAAGAAAATAATGGATTTTTTATTTTTTTTTTATACTGTTCATGAATTATAATAAAAATATCACTGCTACTCCTTATACATGATTTGAGCAGGTGAATAGGAATAAAGAAAACCAAATGGTCTAATAAAAAAGATGAATCCAAGTCATATTTTAATGCAACATTTCGGTCATGCAACCTTCATAAAGCATTGCTTTCAAACGACGATGAAGGAAAACAATGCTGGATGAAGGTCACGTGACCGTGTTTTTTCACTGAAAACAAATCAGAACAAAACCTTTTGGAACTTTTATTTTAAAAGTGTACACAAATATGAATAACTAAATCAATTAATTTATTTATTTACTTACATTTAGTCATTTATCAAAAACTGTAAAAACAAGACTGTAGGAAAGCATGATAGTAAAATATGGGTGGGAAATGAAAAGCACGTTGTGTGATAAGCATCACATCTACTAACACTACAAATTAGGACCGGCTGCTTTGGCCACTGGAGCCATGCGCTCATTAACGCTAACAAGCTGAGGAACAAAAGTCAGCTCTTGAAGAATGGACAGAGACAAACGAAAGAAACATCTTGTGTTCCCTGGCTGTGTTTTGTGATAAGACGAGGCTGTAACCCGAGTCTCCTGCCCTCAGCCATATGTTCCAGGAAGCACAGACTCTTCACCACCAGAGAGCCAACCTGAATTATTGATTAATGATTAGCAAATGCAATAGAAATGTTAGACCCGATGTTGTGTGAGCGAGAGTGTGTTTGGCAAAAAGGAGTACGTGGAGTCGGCGGAGTGTGGACTAGAAAGGGGGAACGAAATTCATTATTGATAGCAGGACAAAACAGCTAGTGTGGAGGTGGAGAGCGCTGTATTGATTACTGGAAACAGCAGGAGGTGAGTGTAGTGTGACAGACTGAACACAAGCTGACAGGACGGCCTGAGCACTGTCCCAAACCCAGCTCATCCAGCAGACAAGAGAAGAGAACAGCCATGGGGACACAGGATAATAGTTCATCAGTTACACAGAACGCTACAAATGATCAGAGTTACAGAAATGTCACCTGATCTGATATTGTATCAATGAAATAAAAGAAACTGCAAATAAATTATTATTATTTATTTATTTTTAGTGTTTGTTAATAGTTGATCGGTGAATTATGTTGATAGTTGATGTGATTCTCTACACTTGTGTGAACTTTGGCAGAACTGACTTCATGCATCCACTAAAAATCCCCAGAACACCAGCTGATCCAAACGAAGAGGAACGATGCTGCAGTATTTGATATGGTGTATTTAATGCATTGATCGTTCAGACATGTTTAAGTGATCTGTACAAATAATAAACCAGAACTATTGCACAAATCAAAGTATAATGTAAAAGACATTTCCATTTTGGTCTATTTAACAGTTTCTACCGTTGCTTTGACGTGATTTAAACATGATTTAAGTTCTATTTATTTGAATACTGTATTTGAATTGAATTGATGTATTGATCGTGTTAATGAATACTGACAGACTCTTATAGTGTAGGTGTTTGTGGTAACCTGAGTTCACTCATCTGGTAATGAGCTCCTTTAACAGATGCAGGAGCTTCACAGAGACGCCGTCGGCCCGCTGGAGATGATATATTGGCCCGTAATAACACTTGATCATCACATGTGAGTCTAACTGAATTATGAGTAAGAGGATAGACTTGACATATGTTTCAATATCGCTGAATGATACATTATTCTCCGGCAAGCAATGCATTTAATGAAATATAAATGTCCATTAATCGTCACAGTTCACAAGCCGGCTGTTCACGGCGCATGAGTGCCAGCACCGCACCAAGACAGTGAAGGAAAACAGAGGAAAGATGGCAGGACTAGGTTTTCAGATGGAAACATTAGTGCTTTATGCTCATGCAAATCTTTGTTGCTTTGTGAGTAATAGTCATTTCCTCAACACAACTGATGCATCATTCGTGACTGAAGCACACACAGTTCAAGTGGTAAAGTTTACTAGTTTAAGACTAGTAATCACACTAAACACTCTTTAGAGCGCTGGTATTAACTGCTGAGCTATCTTTACACATCAACTATTTTTTATTTTTTTTAATAAACCATTAACATTAGCAAATCTTGTATTTCCTCAAACAGACAGTTAAACGTGTGGGACCAATGCTTAAATACACAGCAGCATTCATTATTTAACCTCAATTATTGTATGTGTACTCTTAAGTATTTCATATAGAACAAATGAAATGATACAATCATGTTCACAAAGCAGTGTTAGCTGTGAGTTTTAACAAGTATATCAACACATAGTGACTGCTGAGCAAACACAGACAAGTTTGAGCCCAAAATAAATATTAGCATCTAGCTGGGGAAAAACCATACCTTTTCATGACGTTATTATAATGACAGAACCAGATCAACAAACGCCAGTATACAGGAACTGTAATATAATTAGCACATGCCTCTGTCCTCGAACGTAAAGAGATCAGTTTCACTGCGGTTTACTTCATTAAATCAACATCATCCTGCATTTCCTACACTGCAAATAAAATAAATAAATAAATAAATAAATAAAAAGAATAACTAGAAGAAAAAAAAATCTTACATTCTGTACACAGTTACGTCTTGTTTACCAGTAAAAATATATACACTTTCCTAAACCAAGACAAATTTAAGAAGCAAAATAAATTGATTTAAAATATAAATTAATTGAATTGATTCTTTCTTTCTTTCATTCTTTCTTATTTCTACTCAAGTAAATGTTTTTTCTTTCTTATATTTTTTTTGTATAATTTTTATAGATTTTAATGGAAATAAAAACAAACAATTTTATTTTAATATTTTTTTTTATTATTTTTACTTTAATTTATTTGTTTTATTTTATTATTATTAATATTATTATGGTTATATAATTTATTTATTCATTTATTTTCAGTGTACACCATGTTTAACCTCTGTGCTGTGTTTAAATAGCTGTGCCTAATTTGGTAAAGAACTCAAAAATGGGGTGGGGGGTTACTGACCTATCGAACGCAGATGAGCCAATGGCAGTTGACTATCATTATGTTATATATATATATATATATCTCTGCAGTCGGCCCGACTTGGGCATAATTTATTAACTGAAGATGAGTCAGCAGATCCTGAAGCACACTTAAACTCAGACAGCAGTGATTACAATGTGTTGAGCGCATGCCACAAACTCCCTCCTCACCCATACATACAGCTTAAGGCTAGAATAAACCTTATCTCTTCATGAGAGGGCTAAAGCTGTCAACTTGATTAAGGACACAGATGAGCGTCTGAGGATCTGGCTAAAATACAGTCTATTGTGTGGAGGAAAGACGTTCATGTTTGAATGAAATCGTCACTGCTTTTCTGCATCACTGGATTTCAATATAAGCACACACTGAGTTATTCAGATAACAGCACAATTATGCTGGCATGGATTGTGAATGTTATTCATGTTTATGTAAATGCACAGGCAAAATACACAGCCAATATCTGGCAATGAAGAGCAAAAACATCTGATTTTCATAGTAAAATTATGTAGTATGCAACATAGCAGGTGGAGGTTTGATTCATTATAGTCCTAATATATATAATACAACTGATGACATTTAACCACTATATAAAAGCAATAGTGGATAAATTTCATCGGTTGTATTATTACCTCATTTTTTTAATGCACTGTTATAGCAGTGGCTGGGTTCATGGCCTCCACCTCAGCGCTCAGTCCTCTTTTGTCCCTCTAAATGTTATAATTAGCTAAACAAGTGTGCTGCTTCCTCACCTGGTCTGTTATCTTGTCCGCTGTCTCTGAGGGGGTGTTAAAAACAGGTGCAGTTGTTTGTAACAAATATGTCTGCTTTCCTGGACCGATCCGATCCGATCCGATGGCACTGTAAACATGACGAGGGTCAACATGAGACCGTGTGGAACCCAACGCTCGCTCCTCAGCTCTGCTTGCATATCACAAGTTGAAAAGCCCACATTATATCACCTTACCTGGGGAGGCTCAGCAGCAGCAGCCAGTCTCACCTCTCACCTCACACTGACACCAGACACAGGCAGAAGAGGAGAAAACTCACTGAAAACTCACAATCTGTCCAAACCATTCAAAACAATTATAGTACCAAATATTTCATTTACGTTTTTTTGTTTTTTAACTTCAGTGATTATTCACCAAAATCAACCATTCTCTTAGTATTTACTCATTCTCATGCTGTTTTAAACTGGCATATTGTTATTTGTTTTTTTCTGTGGAACAGTTTAACAGAACAATATGGCTTCTGTACAAAAACTTGAATGTATCTGTGTTCTTCACTCTAATCTAAGGTTAAGACAACTTCAAATATACAGCCCTAAAAGAAATACACATCATACTTTCAAAATACTTCCTATTTAATGGAAATACAGTAATACATTTTAATAGCATATACTTAGATGTGAAATGAATATAATGTTTTTTGGAAAATTAAATGCATGTTAATTGCAGTTAAATAAAAAATCCTTGTATTTTAATTTATATTAAACAAAATAAGTTTAACTTGAAAGTGCTTTTCGACCCACTTAAGTAAATCTTTATATGTAATTTCATAATTAGGTTGGCTCGAAAAATCCAACTTACTGAAATCCTATTTAAACTTCTTCTTCTTCTTCTTCTGAGACTGAATTTTCAAATGTATCTCCTCCTAGAGCTTTCAAGCTAGAACCACCAAACTCGGATCAGACCTTCAGACTGGTCTGATTCAGGTTGCTGTATCTTCTCTAACTGATCCCACTTATGGTTTTCATAAACCAGACTATGAAATCCATCTAAAACCCCATAGACATTTTTCATTGAGGGGGTGAAAACGTTATACAATAAGACTTCTGGTGTACTTAAGCTGTTTACTGCCAGAGCCAAGATTAAAAACTCTCTACTGAAAATACAGCTAAAACCAGCCTAAGCTGATCGGTTGCTCTGGCAGGTCTCCTAAGATGGTTTTTAAGTGGTTTTGGCCACTGTCACACTAGGGCTGTAGTACTCGAGTCCGGTCTTGCATTTGCACTCGGACTTGTCTAGGACTTGGACATTGGACTCGCCAAGTCTTCTAGTTGGTCTCGACCGAGTCCAGCAAAAAAATAAAATAAAAAATGTCTCCTTCAAAACAAAACCACATTTGCATGAATTCGCGACTGAAGACGTGTGGAAAACGCTAGGCGCGCCACTCTCCTTATTTCCAAAGCACTCTGTAGCCTCTGTGCACTTACTGCGACCTGAAAAGTTTAGATGTTTCTAATTTAATTTTCTACCTGTTAGATTGTGTTTTATTTACGTCTACACCTAGATATCCTTAAACGTACCCTTTACAATAATGAAATACTAATTACTGTTTTACAGTGTAGGGGTTGCAAGACTACTGATTTCTACTACTCGATTTTTTTAATAAAAAAAATACTCGACTACTCGTGTTTCATGCTATTGTAAATGAAAACATATTAAATAGTTTTTTTATCAATAAACTCTTATTAATGTATAGCCTTATGCAACAATTACATATGTAAATTTTAAAAACTTTATAATTATGACATTACATATTTAAATTTTCATGTAACAGCCAGTATTTATATCTGTAACAATCACAACATTTTTCCTATCTGCATTCGGATACAACATCGTACAGTTACTTGATAAGACCGTTATGACTTTTTTTTCCCGTAGTTATCACTGAACAAGTATGTCGTGTTAAACTAAAATAATTATTTATTTCTAAAATAATATTTATCATGCAAGCAGAGAGAATGTTTAGTGATCATTTGAACAAGACTGAATCCATTCAATGCGCACATTTTCATTACGCAGAACACTTTAAGCAAGTCTTAATGTTTAGTGAACCTCACTAAACAAATGTGTGTGTGCCGCGCAAAAAAAAAAAAAAAAGCAAAAAGAGCCTCTCAGAGTGACATTGTCTCTCAGAAGTCAAGATGGGCAGAGGATCACCAATTCCCCCAATGCTGCTGCGAAAAATAGTGGAGCACTATCAGAAAAGAGTTTCTCAGAGAAAAATTGCAAATAGTTTTAAGTTATCATCATCTACAGTGCATAATATAATCCAAAGATTCAGAGAATCTGGAACAATCTCTGTGCATAAGGGTCAAGGCCAGAAAACCATACTGGATGCCCATGATCTTTGGGCCCTTAGACAGCACTGCATCACATACAGGAATGCTACTGTAATGGAAATCACAACATGGGTTCAGGAATACTTCCAGATAACATTGTCGGTGAACACAATCCACCGTGCCATTCGCCGTTGCCAGCTAAAACTGTATAGGTCAAAAAAGAAGCCATATCTAAACATGATCCAGAAGCACATGCGTTTTCTCTGGGCCAAGACTCATTTAAAATGGACTGTGGCAAAGTGGAAAACTGTTCTGTGGTCAGACGAACCAAAATTTGCTGTTCATTTTGGAAAACTGGGATGCCATGTCATCCGGACTAAAGAGGACAAGGACAACCCAAGTTGTTATCAGTGCTCAGCTCAATAGCTGCATCTCTGATGGTATGGGGTTGCATGAGTGCGTGTGGCATGGGCAGCTTACACATCTGGAAAGACTCCATCAATGCTGAAAGGTATATCCAAGTTCTAGAACAACATATGCTCCCATCCAGACGTCGTCTCTTTCAGGGAAGGCCTTGCATTTTCCAACATGACAATGCCAGACCACATACTGCATCAATTACAACATCATGCTGCGTAGAAGAAGGATCCGGGTACTGAAATGGCCAGCCTGCAGTCCAGATCTTTCACCCATAGAAAACATTTGGTGCATCATACAAAGGAAGATGTGACAAAGAAGACCTAAGACAGTTGAACAACTAGAAGCCTGTATTAGACAAGAATTGGACAACAATCCTATTCCTAAACTTGAGCAACTTGTCTCATCAGTCCCCAGATGTTTGCAGACTGTTATAAAAGGAAGAGAGGATGTCACACAGTGGTAAACATGGCTTTGTTCCAACTATTGTGAGATGTGTTGATGCCATGAAATTTAAGGCAAATTATTTTTCCCTTAAAATGATACATTTTCTCAGTTTAAAATTTGATATGTCACCTATTTTGTATTCTGAATAAAATATTACAATTTGAAACTTCCACATCATTGCATTCTGTTTTTATTCACAATTTGTACAGTGTCCAAACTTTTTTGGAATCGGGTTTGTACTTTAAATTAGGTAAATATGAAACCTTCAAACTTTAAGCTTTTAAAACATCTTCAAACTTTCTAGCTAGGTTTATTAAGCCAACTTAAAGTTTGCCTACAAATTTTACTATCTAGTTACTTCTATCGTCTGTTAATATATGGTTATAGTATTACTACGGAATGTACTGAAAAGCATTTATGATCAACTAAAATATACTTTAATGTCATTTCTAGTGAAGCTTGTGTGTGATGATATATATATAATACACATTTGAAATGAAGTTGAAAATTTGTACATTTAACATATATTAATCTTAAATGTAATAAACAACACACTACATTTAAAATTATAAATATAGCTGCAAGCAGCGATGGCGGGCTCAAGCCATCAGTGCGAGCGCCACCCCGGTGGCCTCAGGTAAACTGTGCCCAGCGGGCACATGCATTCACAATAGCCCTCTGGCAGTCAGGTTTTAAGGGAAACGGCAGTTAAAGGATTAATAACAAAATTTTAAATGTAAACAGCCCTTGATGCCTTCAGTATGACTCTAAAATTTTCATAGTCATGAAAATAAAGAAAAAACTTTGAATGAGGTGTGTGTATATATATATAATGTAATGGCTTTCCAATGCCGTTGCCATTGAAAATAGGAGTAAGCAAGTTTAGAATGCCTACAAACAAGAGTCCATGCAGACGGATGTAGATTCATAACAAATGTCTTTCTTCATTACTTGAGCTCCATTAAACATGATCTCAAACTTATTGTGGCCTCTCCTTGTTCACATGTACACACAAAGCCATACCTTATGGACCGCATACAACTAGAATCCACCTTGCGAAGTACTCTGCAGTGCACTCAGAAACTATGTCCTTCCTAATTTCCAACGCACACACTTGTTGCTCAGGTGCTCTAATTAGACATACCCACAGCACCACCCAGTGGACAAAACCTTTACCATCCCTAAAATGCCTCCTACTATATATATATATATATATATATATATATATATATATATATATAGTTCAAGTGTACAGTTTCCTTTTATTGCATCTTGAAATATTTCTGAGTTCTGCATCAAACTGTGTTGTGTTTATTTTTTTTTTTTTTTTTTTTTTTTTTCTTAGGAAGATAATTGAGACTTTAATCTCCTTTGTAATATATGTGATTTTAAACCAAGAACAATTTATTTATAGCTGTATTACTGCTTAATAATGACTAATATTAGTGGGAAATGCTTTATAAAGCATGAACTGACTATTTACTAATGCTTAGCTAATGAGTGCAGTTATTATATAATGTTACCAATGCATTTACTAATGTTAACAAATGAGACATTATTTTACAGTGTTCCCAAATCCTTTAATAAGTTATTAGTGTTTTGTAACAATTGTATTGACCTATAAGCATTTGCAAGTTTTGCTTGCAGTGCAGCTTAATCTGTCAGCTGAACAGTTGTATTGTTACATCCATGAGATTATGTAAATTCAGATAAATATCATGTCACGTCACAGGATGTCAAATAAGGATTTTTAACATTTTTTGAATCCCTAAAACTGTCAGAAAAGTATAAAGCCTAAGAGATTTCTTAAGCTGTAATGGAAGGAAAAAAAAATACCACCATTAGCAACAGCAAAAACAATAACAATTTAAAAAACAGATTTTATTTTCTGATGATTAAAGAGATGATTAGGTCTCTCTCTCTCTCTCTCTCTGTCTGTCTGTCTCTCTCTCTGTCAGACAATACACACACACTGTCAGTCACCAAAAATTCACAGTCAGTTACCAACCCCCTTACACTCCCCCTCCCCCTCCCTCTCCCCCTTTCTTCCCTCACACAGAGAGGTCTCAGAGTGAGATCAGATGTCTGACAGTTTTTTAATTTTCTGTTATCCATACAGTGTTGTAAAGTCATGATTTCCCCAGAATGATTTGATCTCTGTATGAAAAAATGCTTTTAAGTGTTTGGAAGCTGCAATTTAAAAATATAGGACAATTAATGATTCCCTTTTTACTGTCATTTCAAAAAATCACCACAACAAAACCGTTCAAGCTAACCAAAATCCCTTCGCAATTTAAGTTCCTCAATGTTTTTGCATCATGTAGACAAAGTTTGGTGTGTATAGTGTACTTCCCCTGTGAGGAGTATGCAATGATTCACAGCTGTATTTTCCCAAAAATACATATTCAAATCAAAATAGCCGACTTCCTGTTGGTTGTAGCTTATGACTGTGAATTAGAAAGTTGTCCATCTTGATAAGAACAATTTGTGTACCAAGTTTGGTGTCTGTAGCTAAAACTAACCCCCCCACTTTTGACAAAAGGTGGCGCTATAGAGTGCCTCCTTCACGACCTTTTAAAAGCTTTTTGCCATTGTCCAGCTATCATTAATACTGATATGTGTTCTGAGTTTCATGTAAATCTGAGCTTGTTGTCTGCCTCAAAATCACCATAACAGAAAATTCAAGATTGACACGTTGCCATGGCAACACTATATTAGATATCAATATACCCACAAAAGATTTACATTGGCTGTGTTTTGTCATTATTCTGATGAAGTTTGAAGCAAATCGAGTAAAAATAAGATACTGAATTCAAAGCATTTTGAAAATGACTCACTTCCTGCTGCCAGTTGGTGGCGCTATACTGTTGACTCTTAATAGTCACATATATATATATATGCTCGGTATCATACAACGAACAAACCGATGAAGTTTGATCAAACTCAGGCAATGTATGTGGATGTTATTAGGCATTTCCTGTTTCTCATTTTTTGCCCTAATTTCAATGCCTGGCCACGGGCAAACTGTTCAAGATATCAAAAATCCCCTTGCAATTTTTAATCTTCAATGTCTTGAGAACATGTTCACCGTGTTTCATGGCGAACGGGTGGAAAACCTCAGAGGAGTATTTCAAATTCCAGGGCATGCTTTTTTTAAACAGCCCTGAATAGCTGACTTCCTGTTGGCCGCAGATTCCAATGTGTGTGCCAATTTTCAAGAGTTTTTGAGCATTTTAAGGCCCCCAAAAACCCCCGGAAGGTTTAATAAAAAATACAAATAAATATAGCTGCAAGCAGCGATGGCGGGCTCAAGCAATCAGTGCAACGCCATCCCGGTGGCATCACGAAAACTGTGCCCAGCGGCCACATGCATTTACAGTAACTCTCTGGCAGTCGGGTTTTAAGGGATTTGGCAGTTAAAGGGTTAATCCAAATCATCTAGACTTTGAAATCACTTACACAGAACAATATATATAACTTTTGTAACACTTTACAATAAGATTTCATTACTTAACAGTAACTATGTTCACCTGAACAATAATTATAAAGCATTCGTTAATATTCCAAACTTAAACATTAAAATATTGTTTTATTGTGATTTTTTTCCAAGCACATTTTACCAATTCCAAACCATATCAATCTTAATAACGGCCATTATTTTTTTATTTAATCATTTATGAGTGATAGATAATTGTCTATGAAAGCTGGAAGAGAAAAACTCCTTATATTCAGGTGTGCAGAATTATTAGGCATGTTTTCTTTTACAGATGAAATGAGCCAAAAAAGAGTTTAAACTCAAACTGAAAAGTCAAAACTTATTAAATTCCCATGAGAAATATCAGAAACTAATGCAATACAGAAATTGCAAAGTTAAGACACGACCACTGGACAAAAAAAAAATGCTGACTTTGTCAGCGGGGTCAGAAAAAAAAACAGGTGGAGAAGAAATGACAAAAATAATTGCAAACGAATTAAGGATGAATGTGAAGATTCGTTTTTAGTCAATTCTGCAAGACAGACTTTTCAGGATAGGAGATGGAATAAAACTGAGCTCCTAAATCTTAACACCAGATTCTGGAAGATATATTTCTCAAACTGTCGTACAAGAGGAGGTGGTGCTGGTCCTTCAAGAATCACTCAAAACCCATCTGTTCATGAAGCCTATATATAAAGTTATAGTATATTGCATTTCACAATACTTCATGCTATTCTAATTAAGTCATTTTTTAGATTTTTTACCCAAGCAAAGTCTCTCAGAACCTGACACCTTGTAATTCTGGAGACTCCTGAAAAGTTGCAGTTCTGGAAATTGGTGGTGCTGTAGACTAAATGCTCCCTGATAGTTTCACACCTAATTCTTCACTTTAATTCTTAATTCTTTTGCATTTAACGTGTTTCTGTTATCCTCCACCCTTCTGACCCAGTAAGCATTTTGCTGTCCAGTGGTCATGTCTTAACTTTGCAATTACTGTACTGCTCTAATTTTGAATAATTCTCATGGGGATCTAATAATTTTGGATTTTCAGTCTGAATTAAACCTCTTTTCTTGGCCCATTTTATCAGTAAAGGAAAAAATGCCTAATAATTCTTCACAACTGAATATAAGGAGTTTATTTTTCTCTTCCAGCCTTCATGGTCAACTACGTACATATCACACTCGTTGCCTTCTCTAGTGCAACTCAAACAAAGCTCATTCGTTGATATTTGTGATATCACAAGTCCAGGAAAATATTTGTTGTAGTCCAAACAAGTTATTCATTGTAGCTTTTAAATTGTGATTTTTGTTCAATAAAATATCTCCTTTTGAATTGGACTTTGAGCTTTGTAACTTTGCAGAACTTTTTTATGCTGAAACAACAATATTACAGACTAACTAATGCTGAAAAAGTGAAAAAGCATAATAGCACTCCTTTAAAAGAGATTATTAAGCAGTTCATTAATACAGCTATAAAGTTTTTTTTTCTTCAGCATATCTATAAAGTTCAATCATTGTATTTTCATACTTTAAGGATCAATTTATCATTTATAAAGTATTACGTCATTTAAAAACCAATTAAGAAAGTGAAATTAAATGATTAATAGACTATGTCAGTGTAAATATATAAATCTTATTATTTAGACCAGTGGTTCCCAAACCTGTCCTGGAGTACCCCCAACACTGCACTTTTTCTTTGTCTCCCTAATTAAAAACATCTGATTCAACTCATCAGCTCATTATCACATGGGTTAATGAACTGATGAGTTGAATTAGATGTTTTTAATTAGGGAGACAAAGAAAAAGTGCAGTGTTGGGGGTACTCCAGGACAGGTTTGGGAACCACTGATTTAGACACATGATAATTGTTGGTCAGTGTGTTAATAACAGCTTTATTAACATATATTCCTGCTGTAATTAATGATAAAGTCAGGTTTTTATAAAACATGTCATAATTGCAAGCTATCTATTTTTGTGAGCTCATCTAAAGTGAGGACCATTTATACATTTAAAGCATTCACAAAGGAGAATTAAAGGATCATTCATCTACCAAACTACAAAGTTACATTTACATTTACATTTACATTTATTCACTTAGCTGACGCTTTTATCCAAAGCGACTTACAATTGCCACATATGTCAGAGGTCGCACACCTCTGGAGCAACTAGGGGTTAAGTGTCTTGCTCAGGGACACATTGGTGTCTCACAGTGGATTCGAACCCAGGTCTCTCACACCACAGGCATGCGTCTTATCCACTGCGCTAGCACCACCCCAATGTTAAAAACAACACAGAGGGATAGAGAACACAGAAATATTTTTTCAAGATGAAATAAATGAAATATAAATATATAATGTACTAGCTTTCCAATGCCTTTGCCGTTGATAACAGGAGTAAGAAAGTTTAGATCGTGTACAATCAGAGTCCTTGCAGATGGATGTAGATGCATAACAAATGTTTTTCTTTATTACTTGAGCTCCATTAAACATGATCTCAGACTTCTTTTGGCCTCTCCTTGTTCACATGTACACACAAAGCAAAACCTTATGGACCGCATACAACTAGAATCCACCTTGCGAACTACTCTGCAGTGCACTCAAAAACTGTGTGCTTCCCAAATACCAACACACACACTTGTTGCTCAGGTGCTCTAATTAGACATACCCACAGCATGTTCACCGTGTTTCATGGCGAACGGGTGGAAAACCTCAGAGGAGTATTTCAAATTCCAGAGCATGCTTTTTTTAAACAGCCCTGAATAGCTGACTTCCTGTTGGGCGGAGCCTATGAGATAGAGCGCGAAAGTTGTTCGGCTCAATGAGATCTATAAGTGTACTGAGTTTCATATAAATATATGCAAGTGTGTGTGAGATATGGTTCAAGATTTCTGATTGTGTTCCAGGGGGCGCTGTAGAGCCCCTGTGCCACGCCCGGGTCCCAGCCTCTGTGGCATCCTGTTGGCCGCAGATTCCAATGTGTGTGCCAATTTTCAAGAGTTTTTGAGCATTTTAAGGCCCCCAAAAACCCCCGAAAGGTTTAATAAAAAATACAAATAAATATAGCTGCAAGCAGCGATGGCGGGCTCAAGCAATTATTTTTTCAAGATGAAATAAATGAAATATAAATATATAATGTACTAGCTTTCCAATGCCTTTGCCGTTGATAACAGGAGTAAGAAAGTTTAGATCGTGTACAATCAGAGTCCTTGCAGATGGATGTAGATGCATAACAAATGTTTTTCTTTATTACTTGAGCTCCATTAAACATGATCTCAGACTTCTTTTGGCCTCTCCTTGTTCACATGTACACACAAAGCAAAACCTTATGGACCGCATACAACTAGAATCCACCTTGCGAACTACTCTGCAGTGCACTCAAAAACTGTGTGCTTCCCAAATACCAACACACACACTTGTTGCTCAGGTGCTCTAATTAGACATACCCACAGCACCACCCAGTGGACAAAACCTTTACCATCCCTAAAATGGCTCCTACTACATTATATATATATATATATATATATATGTATGTATGTATATATAAATAAATTCAAGTGTACAGTTTCCTGTTATTGCATCTTGAAATAAATATTTCTGAGTTCTTTATCAATCTGTGTTGTTTATTTTTTATTTAATTTTCTTATAAAAATAACTGAGCCTTTAATCTCCTTTGTAATATATGTGCTTATAAACCAAGAACAATTTATTTATAGCTGTATTTATAAACTTACTAATGACTATTAATTTTGGCTTTATAAAGCATGAACTGACTATTTACTAATGCTTAGTTAATGAGTGCAGTTATTATAAAGTGTTACCCATCCATTTACTAATGTTAACAAATGAGACATTATTTTACAGTGTTATCAAATCTTTTAGTGATTTATAAGTGTTTTGTAATGATTTTACTGACCTATGAGCATTCCAATGTGTGTGCCAATTTTCAAGAGTTTTTGAGCATTTTAAGGCCCCCAAAAACCCCTGTTTAGTCGAAAGAAAAATAAAAAAAATAATAATAAGAATAATCCTTAGAAAATCAATAGGGCTCTGCGCCCCTTCGGGCTTGAGCCCTAATTAAAGCTGCAAGCAGCGATTAAAGGGCCCTCGCACTCGGGCTCACCACCACCCGGTGCCCATAACAGGAACAGTGAGCGTTGGGCCATATGCTTATAAAATAGTAAATATTTGTGCCACATTTCCTGCTGCCAACAGGTGGCGCTATGATAATAACTGAATATCAACATGTAAATGTCTTCAGGCCAGGACTCTTACCAAACATGCAAAGTTCCGGGCAGATCAGACAAGTCATGTTTAAGTTGGAATAAAATAAGTCATTTCCTGTTGCCAGCAGGAGGCGCTATACTTATAATTGAATATTCGCCTTTAGTTGTGTTCAGGCCAGTACTCTTATAAAACATGTGATGTTTGGGTCAGATGGGGAATTGTATGCATGAGTTACAACAACTTCCTGTTTTATAGTATTAATATCATCATTTTGCACATACTAAGTGTTGCTAGAATGTTTGAAAATATTTCTAGCATGATTAGCACACAATTTCATATTTTACTGTGTTGCAAATAGTGCATAAAAGTGTTAATCATGACACTTCCTGTTGCCAGCAGGTGGCGCTATGACTATAACTTAATATGGGCATGTTGATTTATTTAGGACAGGACCCTTGTTAAATGTGTGAAGTTTGGGGCAGATCGGACATTGCTTGTCTGAGTTACAGCATCTTCCTTTTTCACTGCATTAGTAGCATGCTTTAACACTTAGCTTAGTGTTGCTAGCATGTTTTAGTATGCTTCTAGAAGGTTGCCAGCCTATTTAACACTTGTTGATGATTTTATTATTTTGCAAGGAGTCCATAACAGTTTTAAAAATGCCACTTCATTTTGTCAGCAGGTGGCACTATCATCGAATACGGGCATGTTGATGTGTGCAGGACAGGACTCTTGTCAAACTTGTTCAATTTGGGGCATATTGGACACTGTATGCCTGAATTACAGTAACTTCCTAATTCACTGCGGTAATATGATGCTTTAGCATTTAGCTAAGTGTTGCTAACATGTTTCAGTATGTTTCTAGCATGCTGCCAGTGTATTTATCACTTGCTGGCACCTTTTAATATGTTGCTAGGACTCCATAACATTGTTACACATGCTAGGAGTCCATAACAGTGTTACACATGACACTTCCTGTTGCCAGTAGATGGCACTATGACTATAACGGAGTACAGGCATGTTGATGTGTTCAGTACAGGACTCTTGTCAAATTTCTGAAGTTTGGGGCAGATCGGACGTTGCTAGCCTGAGTTACAGCAACTTCCTTATTCAATGCATTAGTTGCATGCTTTGACACTTAGCTAAATGTTGCTAGCATGTTTTATTATGTTTCTAGCATGTTGCCAGCCTATTTAACACTTTTTGACACTTTTTAATTTGTTCGTAAGAGTCCATAACAGTGTTAACCATGTCACTTCCTGTTACCAGCAGGTGGCGCTATGACTATAACTGAATTTGGTCATGGGTGTTTGTTCAGGACAGAAAACCTATCACACGTGTGAAGTTTGGGGAAGATCGGGCATTGCTTGCCTGAGTTAAAGCAACTTCCTTTTTCACTACATTAGTAGCATGCTTTAGCACTTAGCTAAGTGTTGCTAGCATGTATTAGTATGTATCTAGCATGTTTCCAGCCTATTTAACACTTGTTGATGCTTATTAATATGTTCCTAGGAGTCCATAACAGTGTTAACCATGACACTTCCTGTTACCAGCAGGTGGCGCTATGACTATAACTGAATTTGGTCATGAGTGTTTGTTCAGAACAGAACACCTATCACACGTGTGAAGTTTGGGGAAGATCGGGCATTGCTTGCCTGAGTTACAACAACTTCCTTTTTCACTACATTAATAGCATGCTTTAGCACTTAGCTAACTGTTGCTAGCATGTATTAGTATGTATATAGTATGTTGCCAGCCTATTTAACACTTGTTGATGCTTTTTAATTTGTTACTAGGAGTCCATAACAGTGTTAACCTTGTCACTTCCTGTTACCAGCAGGTGGCGCTATGACTAGAACTGAATTTGGTTATGGGGGTTTGTTCAGGACAGAACACCTATCACACCTGTGAAGTTTGGGGAAGATCGGACATTGCTTGCCTGAATTACAGCAACTTCCTGTTTCATGGCGAAACATCAAACTTTGTCAGGCCGCCAGGGACACACCCCTTGACGAATCTCAAAACCTTCGCAATTTAACATCACAAAGCTCTTATGATGACCCTCACTAAATTTTAAGATAATCCGATTAAAACTGTAGGAGGAGTTCGTCAAAGTATGAGGCATGGAAATGGCAAAAACTGCACAAAAATCATGCAGGAAATTCAAAATAACTTACTTCCTCTTGGGTTTTGGATTTTGTACAAAGAGACTTTTTTGTAGGTAATGGTGTGCTACATGTGTGTACCGATTTTCATGAATGTATGTGAAACACAGCTCGAGGCGCACTCCGTTGAAATTTAACAGGTGGCGCTATCGAGCCATTTTGCCACACCCACTTCTGAAAACTATATCATATGTAGATTTTCGCAAGCCCTGATGCGTGTGCAAAGATTCGTGAGTTTTGGAGCATGTTAAGGCCCTCAAAAATGTGATTCATTTCGGAGAAGAAGAAGAAGAAGAAGAAGAAACGGAGCAATTCCACTGCAGTGCTCGGGCCCCAATAATAAGAAGAATTAAAGCTGCAAGCAGCGATGAACGGGCCCTCGCACACGGGCTCACCACCAGCGAGTGGCTTTAGTAAAAAGGTGAACGGTGAGAAATAAATATAAATGGAATATATTCCATATATGTGCCAATCTTCCTGTTGCCAGCAGGTGGCGCTATCATTATAATGGAATATTGGCCTTCAGATGTGTTCAGACCAGGACTCTTATCAAACATGTGAAGTTTGCGGAAGATCGAACATTTTATGCCTGAGTTACAACAACTTCTCTTGCTGTGGCGAGACATCAAATTTTGTCATGGCGCCATGGACACACCCTTTAACAAAAACTCAAGATCTCCACAATTTAACATTGCACAGGCCTTTAGATTAGACTGACCACAAAAAATACATTGATGTCAAAAAATTTCTAGGAGTAGTCTGTCGAAGCGTAAAATATGTCACTTCCTGTTTCCAATAGGCGGCGCTATGACTATAACTGAATATGGGCATGTCAATCGGTTCAGGTTCGGAGTCTAATCAAACATGTGAAGTTTGGGGCAGATTGGACATTGTATGTCTGAGTTATAGCAACTTCATTTTTCATGGCAAATCATCGAAATTCGCCAGGCCGCCACGGACACGCCCTTCAACGAAAACTCAAGATCTTCGCAATTTAACATCGCAATCGCCCTTTAGATTAGGCGTACCAAATTTGGTGTTGATCTGAATAAATCTCTAGGAGTTCGTTAAAATACAACGCATGGAAATGACCAAAATTACACAAAATTTGCTCATAATATTAAAAATAACCGACTTCCTGTTGGGTTTAGAATTTTGCTCCAAGAGTCTTTTTTTGTAGGTATTGGTGTGTTACATATGTGTGCCAATTTTTGTGCATGTACGTGAAACAGAGCTGGAAGGCTGTTGATTTTCTTAGTATAGGTGGCATTGTTGAGCCATTTTGCCACACCCTCTTCTGAATCTTAAATCAGACAAAAATTTTCACCAGGTTTTACGCGTGCAAAGTTTCATGACTTTTTGAGCATGTTTAAGCCCTCAAAAATACGATTCATTTTGGAGAAGAAGAAGCTGATTTTCTAATCCTTAGTGCTTTACATTATTTAATTTGACATTTTAACAAAGTGCACTTTTTTAAAAGTCTGCTTAGAAACCTAGTCATGAAAGTGTCTCTCGATATACTTAAGTGACCTTTCATTTCATTAATATTCTATTATCTACATGTACTTATGTTGTTGTTTTTGTTATAAATAAGATTTGAAGTACATTACAAGTGCATATTCATTAGTTAAGTACACATTGTTTTCACAAGTATTTGAAACTACTAGCTGGTGAGTAAATAATGACCTTAGCGTTAGCTGAACTATTCATGTATCAATGGTACATTTTAGAGATCAAATACATAAAATCTATTGTCATTGTGTGTGTGGATAACATGTAAGACATTCATCAGAAGTTAATAATAGCACAGAATAATGCATAATGCATTTGTGCGTCTTCTCTCGCCGGCCTCTTGCTGAACTGAAGTTTACTGTATCTGTGAGTAGCTTTCTGTCCCTGTGTGAGTTTGGATTGACATCGGCCTCTGTGAAGTTAACCTGGGACACATGTGGCTCTGTCGAGCAGCTGTCCAAATCAATTTTGCGGTTGTAGTGTACACACACGCCCGGGACACACTCCGTTCCAGACAGTGAGCCTCAGTCCTCATCCCAGGGGCTCTGAGGATGGGGTTATCGCCCTGTGACTAGCCATAGTCCTACACACACACACACACACACACACACACACACACACACACACACACACAAACTGATGTGACCGTATTCCCAACATACAAAGACATGTTCTTAGGATTGAACATGTTATGTTCACAAGCATTACCAGAGCTATGTTTTATGTGCAATAATGGTTTTATGCTTGTTTATATTTAATTTTTATGAATGGCACTTTAGTTCCACTTTGTGGTGTTGAAAGTGCTTTATGAATAAAATTGAGTTGAGTAGCATATCACTTGCTCATCAATGGATGCTCTGCAGTGAATGGGTGCCGTCAGAATGAGAGTCAAAACAGCTGATAAAAACATCACAATAATCCACAGCACTCCAGTCCATCAGTGAACACCTGGAGAAGACAAAACAAATAAATCCATCATCAAGATGTTTTTAACTAAAATAAGAATCCATAATCCATAAAACACTTACTCCAGTGAACAAGTGTTCTGGTCTGAATCAGGAGAGAAATCTGCACAGATCAAGCTGCGTTGAAACAGCTCTAAACAAATATGTGTCTCATTCTGATGTGAGAGACAACAGATGCACTTTTTCACTGGAGGAAGTGTTATTATGGACTCACATTTTAGTTAAGAAACTTCTTAATGATGGATTTGTTTCAGCCAATGCTACATTTTGTAATATTTGTGGGTCTTGGGGAATCCATGCTTATCGAGTATTATGTGTGGGTTCTTGGCTATTTCCCGTTATCTGTTGTGGCCACTGGATAGAGGAGTCAGTCCAAGACTTCTGTGCTCAGAACTCAGTGTGTATTTCAACATTTCTTTAACTGTGACTCAGCATTGTTCCACGCGATTACATTGTGCATTTCCTCCCCTACATCCATCTCCTGCCTCTGTCTCTCTCTCTTCCCATTTTCCAGTCAGGTTCACCTTTTTTTCACAGAAATACTTTAAATACTTTCTCCTAAGCCAGTTTAAAATAATATGCAGAAACAACTATAAGTTATGTTGATTCTGCTGAAAAGTGCTCTCTGTTGCACTTTGAACATTGACCCATTGCACAGCCAGTTTTGTTTTTGTATGGGACTATGCATTCAATAAATTCATAGTTTTTACATTTCTATTCAGTCACTAATGGTGCAGAAATTCCAAAACTTTAATACAGAAGATTTACAAATAGTGTATGCAAGAGTGAATCTGCCCAGCAGAAAGGCGAGTCCAGATCAAGTCCAGCAGTGTTTTGGGATTTGGTGGATCACATGCCCAGTTGCTTGTCCAGGGAGCATTACATGAGAGGCCAAGCCAGAATTCCCTCTCACTGGATGCTGACAAAGAAATCCGGAGGTGACAGGAGCCTAGTGGCTCAGGGACCTCGTATTGTGCCTGTTTTCCCTTGCAAACACATGCAAACAGAAGCTGATCCTGCTGCCGTCTGCATGAGCCCTGGCCCGTGGTCTGACACCGTCCTGATCCGCTGTGACGAATGCTGAGCCGCTTCACCTGCAGTCCTGCTCACACAGTCAGCTCTGAGAAACTTTACAAGTCGAGTGTAAAGTTTCACAAACACTGTGACATTCTGGCTGGGGAGAATACAGCAAACTGAGGTGTGCTTGTTTTTCTAGCTACATTTACAGACTCCCAACACACTCTCATGAGGAAACATCACAGAATGAGACTTCACAGTGAACAAAAGTGTCACGTCACACTGTTCAGGGTACACACTGGCATCACAAGGAAACATTTAACAGTCTTTAATTAAGAAAACACTGGGAATAATCATTGAGCAACACACAACAGAGCGCAAAGACTATGACTTAAATATAGTGGATGATAGGAGAAACAGGTGCATGGGATGACTAATCAAATAAGGCAGAATGAGGACAGGAACAAGACCAAATCAGGAAACACAGGAAGGACTACGAAGGCAAAATAGGTCCAAATGTCTGACAGAAAGTCTTAAATAAGTGCATAAATACGTTTGTTTTATTTTATAATATTTTTTATTTGTTTTTTTTTTTTAAGTTGCCCAGTGCTCTAAAATGAAGTTGTAAAACTAAGAAAGTTATCTGATCTTGTGCAATTTTGCTCTCAAATGATCACCTGTCCAGCATTTTCGGTGGATTAAAATCCCACATGTCCATGAGAGAGATGTGATCATTCTTAATGGATGGGGAATTTTAATGGCTTTTTTTTCAGACCTGTGAGTCGACAAGCCCAATTTGAAAATACAGTAATGATGCCTGACACAGCTGAAGCTGCTATAACCCATGTCCTGAAGCACCACAGAATCCATTCAGAGCAGTCAGATGGAAAAAGAGCTTTCAAATTGTGCAGCTACATAATTAAAGGCTGATTCGATGAACTTCACCTTATTGTACACATTGTATTAAACCACTATCAATTAACAAAAAAGCATATTCCATGGAGACTGAACAGTAGAGATGGGATGAAACAGTTATGATATTTTAAATGCAGAAGTCACGTCTAAACCTATGGCACTACTGAAGGCTATTAAAGACATCATATAGTGACAATTCACCCCAAAACGATAGTTCTGTGATCATTTACTTGTCCTCATGTTGTTTCAAAAGGTTCTCAGACTCTTATTTCATGTTCAACAGAAGAAAGAACTGCCATGAGAATGAGATAAAACTTTCATTTTTGGATGAACTTCCCCATTAAATGACTGCAGACAATGCACTTGTCCCTCTTTGTCTTTATGCAGAAGTGTATCAATAAAAGAACAGGGTTTTTTCCCCTTTTCTATTGGATGGTGGCCCTGAACGCCCTGCGGCCAGCCAACTGAAGGGAATTGTTTCCTCAGGCGGCCCCGGGCGGCCCCTGGAGGAGCCCTGACTCTGCACCACAGATAAACGCTCTGCTCCAGGAGCCGCTTCTAGAAAATGCTCCAAAAGCCAACAAACTGTTTGAAACCAGTGAGGAAGTTTTCCAGTGCACAGCAGCACTCATAGAAAGACCACAGGTCTTCAGCGCAGGACTCTTCTCCAGTCTGTCTGTTATTCAGATGTTAAAGCTCAGCTGGAAGAGCAGAATGGAATGTTTTCTTTGAAGCTTATCTTGGTTTGGATATGATGAAAGGGATGATGCTAGAAAAAAACATGTTCTTAGACTCACAGAAGCAGCTATTAGTGATCTGAGAGCATCATTACAATCACAGAGCATCGTGTCTCTCCAAGATCATTCACCACAAATGAATTCAAACCAGAAATAATGAGCCCTGCATGTCAATTAACAAATGAAAAGAAAGAAAACATGCATATTTACAGAGTTAAGAAAGCAAGGCGTATTGGAGCAGCAGGCCCTCTTCATTGTTTTCTGTTACAAAGATCAGATTTGGAAACTCTGGAACACGTCCCACAGGACAAACATCTTCTCTGCCCTCGCTGTCGGAAATAATGGGCCAAACACTGAGCCTTTGTTTGCCACTCGTTCCAGGATCGGGATATTTGCATCTTTGTAACATCAAACACAACGAATGAATGTCAAAGCACTAATTACAGGAAACAGGTACATAAAACCTCAGCTGGGGAACTTTTCAAATCAAGAGCAAGTCATCGATGTACAGATCAAGTTACTATTAAGCCCACAATGCCTTTTAGTTATTTTATTTATTTTATTTTATTTTATTTTTTATGCATATATGCATAGTGTGCACATGTATGCATATAGTGTGCCTGATGTAAATTTCAGCAGCATAGCACACAGCCCAAGGTTTCACACATGCAATTAGGTGGTCTACGAAGCGGCGACTGGCTTGTTTTTTCATAGTTTCTGCAGAGAAACAGCACAAACACGAAAAAAAAAAAAAAACTCTGGTAACTTGAAACATTTATATATGATACACTGTAAAGGTATTCATGTTGTAAAGCATTATATACATTAATAAACCATTTAACCAACGTTAAAATGCATTACAATATTTTCAGACTGCATGTTACAACTGAAACTGGTTGTCATGTTCTTTAATGCATCATACTTTCCAAAAGTGAATACATAAATATATGTAATATGTATTGTAACTGCAGAGGTGGAAAGTGTAAAAAAATATTCTACTCAAGTAAAAGTACCATTACATTAATGAAATTTTAATTAAGTACAAGTAAAAGTACCAGTCTAAAAATCTTCTCAAGTAAAAGTAAAAAGTAATTCATTTTAAATTTATTCAGAGTAAAAATTTCTTAGTTACATTTTGACAGTGGGAGGGAGGCAAAAATGGGACAGGACATAAGCCTATTAATCTCAAACTAGTTTTTAATTAAAGGAATCAGTTATTTAGAATAATTGGGCCATTACCAGGCAAATCAAAATCAACAAACAAAAAAGCAGAAGCTTCATCGGAAGTGGCATTTAGATGTATTTACACACTGTTTAGTGGAGGACAATAATGCATTTAACCTGCAGTTACAAATGCATGAATAAAGTTTGTTCCTTCCATTTGTTCCTCCCGTTTGTTGCTTCCGTTTGTTCCTTCCATACCTGACCTTTGGATTGTTTTACCGACTCTGATTCTCTGCTGCCTGCCCCGACATCTGCTCATTTTCTGTTATTGATTCTGGTTATCCCTGACATACCTCACGCCGTTACTGATTATTGCCTGTCTGACCATTCTTAATAAAAGTTCTTCATATGGATCCGAACCTCTCTGGCTCATCGTTACAGAAGACTTCGCCATACCAGGATCCAGCAGCCCGGTATCCCCTCATCACCAAGATATCAGTTCCGGTTTCAATATCAGCCTTTCACCAATCCAGCCTAACCACAGATCCAGTTGACCAGCTGTTAAGTCTAAGGCAAGGAGATCGACCTATTGAGAACTATGTTCAACAGTTCTGTGAGTTGGTGTATCAAGTTCCTCTAGACGATGAAGTCTTGTTTAAAGATTTATTCCGTTTTGGACTCAATGAACCAGTTAAATCATGGTTACCTAGAGGGGAGTCTAATGGCAGCTTAAGGGACATAATGGACTTTGCACTCTTATTATGTGGTTCTCCTTTCACTGTGGGAGAGGCAGAGGACTTTAAAGCCCCAAAATCTCTCTACAAGATGGCTGCCAGCCCAGCGCTGCTGCACAAGATGGCAGCCGCAGTTGATCTTCCAGTCAGGTCAGGTCCCCGTCGACTTTCCAGAGTCAGGTCAGGTCCCCGTCGACTTTCCAGAGTTAGGTCAGGTCACCGTTGATCTTCATGAGCCCAGTGAGGTCACCGCTGATCTTCATGAACCCAGTCAAATCACCACGGATCTCCCAAGGCCTCGTCACGTCTCAGCCGAACTCCCAGGGCCTCGTCATGTCTCAGCTGAACTCCCAGGGCCTTGTCAAGTCTCAGCCGAATTTCCAGAACTCTCGTCCTATCCTGTCATGGCCATGGAGGCCATTTGGGAACTCCCTAACCACCTCATCAAGGCCATGGAGGCCGCCATTAACCTGTTTACGTTCTCTGTTTCAGTCTACCTGACCAGACTGGTATTCCAGAAAGCAGGTTATGTGACATACCCGGGTATGTTTGAGAGTAAGTAAGTGGATAACCTCAACTTTCGGTTCCAAAAATGGAGGTAACTTTCAGGGTATGTTAGTTTTCATAGTAACTCACTCTCTGAACAAAACCTTATGTTCCAGGGTTAGTTCACTTCAGCGAGCCTTCAGTAGGCGTGACAGATACCGCACAACATTATATATATATATATATATTTTTTTTTTTGATATGTTAAGTGGAAGCATTAATATAAGTAATAAATAAGGCAATATATTATTCTAATATGATTATTTCTTTTGTTGGCATATATAAGAGTTATCTGTATAAATACTATGTAGGTCATGTTAACTTAATATATATTTTTATATCAAATATATACATATATAATTTACTTATTTATCCTATTTATTACATTTTATATTATCTCACACATGGATCGGCATTTTCTATAATGACTAAATTTAAATCAAAATACATATCTGATATGACTTAATATAAATTAGCATAAAACAAACAATATAATTCACATTCTCAAGGATTAAATATTAAATGGAAATAAATAAAAAATGCACAGCCATCAATTAGGTGGCGATATGCACTAAGCATGTAAACTACTAATGAACAAAAGAAGAAGAAAGAAACAGCTTGGTGTGCTTTTTCGTAGCGTCCGTTTCTATAGTGACTCATCGATTCGTCGCTCTGTTTAGAATGTCTTGAGTCTTAACCAGGAACATACTGTGAGTTGAATGAACTTACTCCCGGATGTGTTTTTTTGAACCACATACCTCGAGTCAGCAAGGTTTGGGGTTAATTAACCGAAGGTTCAGGGTTTAGTTCACTGTAAGTTAACCCTGCTTTCTGCAATACACCCCAGACTTGCTCTCCTGCTCCATCGATTCCACTGTGGTGGTCCTCTGCTCTGCCCTGGTGGGCTTCTGTCTCATCTGCTCGGCTGTGGAGGTCCTCTGCTCCGCCCTGGTGGGCTTCTGTCCTGTCTTCTCAGCTATGGTGGTCCACTGCTCCACCCTGGTGGGCTCCAGCTCCATCTGTTCCGCTCTGGTGGGCTCCCACGCCACCTGCTCTGCCTTGGTGGACCCCTGTTCCCGAGTTAAGCCCACGGCGGGCCCCTGTTCCAGAGTTAACCCCTGTTCCCTAGTTAAGCCCATGGCAGGCTCCTGTTCCCGAGTTAAGCCCTCGACGGGTCCCTATTTCCCATGTTATGCCCAGGAAGGGCCCCTGTATCTCTGTGTTAGGCCCAGGAAGGGCTCCAGTTCCGCCTGGTCTGCCCCAGTCCCTGGCCACTGCACTTCCCTCTGTCCCTCCCCCTGTTCCGCCTCCGCTCCAATGCCCTCCTATATTGTTTTGAGCTTCTGGATGCCGCTCCTTGGGGGGTGGGGGGGGAGTGGGCTATGTCACGACCATTAGCTGGAGTTCCCATAAACTTCAGTAGAGGACACTCCACCCAGGACCATTCCACCTATCAACCACCAGATGTCACCATATCACTTGGACACTAGCACCTCTCATACTTTTGCACCACAACCGAACTACATCTCCCATGAGTCACTGCATCACTATCACCTTGCCACACCTGCACCTCATTCATCAGCTAATCTCCTTGCCACACCTACACCTCATTTACACACACATATAAGCAGGACTTACACACAGACACTTTGCGAAGTCTTGTTTAGCCTGTCTGACATTTCTGAGCGTTTTTCCTTGTTTGTTCCTTCCGTACCTGACCTTTGGATTGTTTTACCGATTCTCTGCTGCCTGTCCCAACATCTGCTTGTTTCTGTTATCGATTCTGGTTATCCCTGACGTACCTGACGCCGTTACTGATTATTGCCTGTCTGACCATTCAAAATTAAAGTTCTGCATATGGATCCGAACGTCTCTGGCTCATCGTTACAGATTTACTATATGAAGTGATATAAATATGAAAATTTTCTGCTCCTATATCTTCAACTGTGTGATCATTCTAAATGCATTTTACAAGACTAAATCACACAGTGAAAGAACCCACTATAAATGCGCGCACACATCATTAAGACAATTATGATATTATCACAGATGATCTTGCTAAACTGTCAAAGCTTTATTTTTAACCACCAATGGAACAATGCAATTATTTACCTCTACATGCTTGCGAAGGGTTGATATCTTGTCGAGATTTTATAAACTACTAGTTTGGTCTCCCTAGGTAAGCACATCTTACATTGCATAATAAATCATAAATATGGCCAGGGGTTCACTTCATTTCTGATGGGGTTTGGTTTTCAGCGGTGTCTGCACCACTAACTCCTGTTTTGTCCATCTGCATCTTTCTTGTGATTTTTAGCACCAGTTTGTTCTCCTGGCCATTATTTACTGCAGCAGTTTCCAGGGATCAATTTTTTTTTTTTTTTTACTCCATAATTAAGTTGTTTTAAAATGTAGCAAAATGCAATACTTCAAACTAAATATACTTAAGTAAAAGTAAAATTACAGATTTTAAAAAATTACTTTAAAAATAAAAAGTAGAAGTACACAAAAAAGCTACTCAATTACAGTAATGCTTGTAAATTTAATACATTACTTTTTCACCTCTGAGTAACTGTGGTTACAATTATTCCTGAGATCATACAATGCATTATAAGCTGCATTACAAGGCATAATTAGTTCATATATGTATATATATATATTAATATTATATAATATTTTATTATATCGCATTATACATAGAGGTTTTAAGTAAGCGTTACAGAACTTGCACCTGTATTTGTCCATGCCATAAAGTGAAATACAAGCCTGTGCATTCAACTGTACATATTTTTCTCAGTGCTAAAGACTACACTTTGGGCTTTAAGTACAGCTGCACTTCTGAGGTCCTTAAAATCACTGGAAATCCTTTGGTTTTACCAGTTTTTCTCCAGATAAGTATTTTGGTATAAGAACAGACGTGTGTCAACTGGATAGTCACATCTTCACAGCAGACAACATTGAGCAGCAGTTTTCCCTAAAAACAAAGCCAGACTGTTGTGCTGAAAGTCTAAATGAAGCGTTTGCTCCTGTAGATCAGATGCTCTTCCTCAGCATGTGCAAGAGCACAACTCCGTGCCAAATCCTGTTTAGAGCTGCGGGAGGTGGAAGAATACAGATCTGACTCCAGGGGACGGACGTATCTGCTGCAGCACACCAGGCCTCTCTCTCTCTCTCTCTCTCTCTCTCTCTCTCTCTCTCTCTCTTTCTCTCTCACTGCTCATCAGATGCTCAATGGACTTAGGGAAGAAAGTTGCCTTTAAAATGCAAGTATATCACATCAAATTGAATTAAGTTTGTGCTTCATTTGTATTGCAGATAGGAGATAAGTACAGCAGGATGGGGCTGGAGAGATGCACGGCTGGCTAATCCCATAGGCGCTGACATGCTAGCATTCCCATGAGCCTCCACTGCAAAAGAGGGGCGTCAGGTGCATCGGTAACATGATTAAACACACTTCCGGGGAACAGGCATGCTGTAAGAGTGGTAATTTCAGCTTCAGTATGAGTTAAACTGTATAACGACATTTAGCTACCACAGAAAATAATTTACTTTTTGTCTAGCTATTTCTTTCAATGGCTTGAACAAACATAGATATTAACCATTTTGTGAAAACAATACAACAATTGTTTTCAAATGTTTCTTGAGCAGTAAATCATCATATTATTCTGATTTCTGAAGATCATGTGACACTGAAGACTGGAGGAATGATGCTGAAAATACAGCGGAGCATCACAGAAATACATTACACTTTAACACAGATTCACACAGAACACAGCCGTTTACATTAGAATAATATTTCACAACAATACTGTTTTTACTGTTTTTATGATCAAAATGTCACAACCTTGACAAGCAGAAGAGACTTTTTTTCAAAAAACAAATACATAAATCTTACCAAACTTACTTTTGAGCAAATTAGCTACTTAATTTAATAATAAATATATAAATAAATTTGCTTAATATTGAATTAAACTTTAAAATAGAATGTCTGAAATATTGTTGATTTTTATGGTCAGCATATAAGAGACTCCATTAATCATTGTGCTAAAAATCAATGTGTTAACAAGTGTTTTGAACAAATATAAATATTGCAAATAGATTAAAACCATACATTTTTTGTGGGCCTACATCCAACACAGAAACTAATCTTTGCACCATTTCAAAATAAGACACACTGGAGACGTGACGCTGACTTCAGTTCATCTGACAGACATCCACAGACTCTGAACAGAGAGTTTCTTCTCTCAAACAGATAACTACGCAGGGATCAGAGCGAATAAATGAAGGCTTTACCAGATAAACATGTATTTACTGCTGCTGTGCTTGAATGTAATCTCTCAAAGATGCTAATGCTATGATCTAGCAGCAGACAAATCCACCCAAATCCTGGAGGAGTCTTAATAAAACTGTCTAAATTCAGCCAGATAAAGACCTCCGTAGCACCATAAATAAAGCCAGCTATTGCATTTTAAGGTGAAAAATATTACAGAGCCAAGTGGAACATATTTAGAGCACTCTACAGTTCCTGTGGAGAGATTAGGCTCCTCTCGGTTTAAAGATAATCAATTGCTCTTGATGCATCGGCGCGGGCCGCGAGTCTGCTGTAATGGACTCTAATAAATACCAGAGATGTGGCATGTGTTGAACGCCATTAATCTACATGTTCTGGAAATGTAACGCATTGTCAAAGCAGGGCTCACAAATATTCCATCACACATCCAATTGGCATTGCCCAACTCTACAATTCATTTGCGGTGTAATGCACCCTGTAAAAATGTATTTGGACTGCTCTATTGATTGTGAAATAGCATAATCTCCAGCAAAGGAAAGAGATGAATATCCCCATTTTCTCCACCAATATAGTTTTACCACAACCTCAAATAAGTCACGGCGGCCTAGGTAATCGTTTTCCTCTGCTTCTCCTCCATGCTGTTTCTTCCATGTGACTTATAGCTAAATAACTAAAAACAATCCAGAACCACAATTTCACATACTCACCCTCATGGTGCTTCTTCCTGAAAAGCTTACACTGTTACAATACAGAAATGACAAGAAAAATAAAACAAACAAACAAAAAAACACGTGGTCCACACAATTTGTGCGCTATATTTATTTATGAATGAATGATTTGTGAGGAAAATTCATAAGGACTGAAATGTATTCACTGATAATCTTCTTTTAAGCTCATTTGCTGTATGAAAATGTGGCATTTCGCACCAGGTTTGATATTTATTCATGTCAAACATAATCATATATGTGTTAATAAGATTACATGTTTCACTGTTTTCTAGATCTGATTACACTGTTTTATGGTTGCTTTTGTTGTTAGGTTTAGTAACCTGCTGTTTTGTGACATCTGGAGTTCATTTTCTACTCAAAATGACCTGTTAATACTCAAACTCTTCCCACTGATTGTTACAATCATTGTGTAATGTGTAACAAGTACTGAGGTCTCTGTGTTCATTTGATCTAGAACTATATTGAGTAAACAATAGGGTAACGTGCCGTCTACTTGCTTTATTTTTTCCAATGCTACATTGTTTGAGAAAGGTTTACAAACCATGACAGAGCGAAATATAACTGAGTAGTGCAGAGTAAACTTAAAATAATTAAGCAGAAATTACTCATCAAGATCTAATAGGCCATGTTAAATTTATGTATTTTCTTTGCTAATTGTTCCTAACTTAGTTGAGTAGATTCTACTTAATTCCTTACATTTTACTTAAAATATGTGTGTGCAAAAACTTTCTATATATATATATATATATATATATATATATATATATATTTGTTTTTTGTTTGTTTTGTATTCACAATGCATCAAATGATTTCAGAAGACTTGGAATATAAAGTATAAGTTGTATGAAGTGCTTTTGGTAGCAGTTATGTAGTTAAATTATGAACAAACATTCTTCCAGTAACGTTCATTCAGCATTATACTTTATCAATAATGTTTACAAACTGGAATGTTCTCTTAATGTTTGTAAAACCAAGAAAATAAATAATAATAATAATAATTATAATTATTATTATTATTATTATTTTTTTTTCATTTAAAAACCTGGACGTATTTAACTTTAACAGGACATTCAAAAGTAACTTTTTTTAATAATATGATTTTATTTAATGATTTAATGAATTACTTAATTAATGAAAGAATAAATACATTTCCTTGTAAATAAGTGTTTGACGGAAGAAGTAAATGACATGAGAATGGAGTGAACTCACTTTTAAAATCAACTGGATAGAAAATTTGCATCGGTGCTTGAGAACACATTAGCAGTATGAATTATACAAAAGGTTGAACACACTGTGTCTAAAATCCTCCCTTTCCTGTTTGCATGAGTGTTGTGCTCTGTAAATGACTTTAAGGACAAAGCACCTGAAACAAGGTGACTGTCTCTCTCCTGCAGACGTGTGCTGAGCGTGCAGAAGGGAATCATGGGATACTGTGTGAGCGGTGTGAGGACGGAGAGATTCATTAGTGCTCAACTCCATTATCTGCAGCCATCTAGTGTCTGTTTTGTGCTCTAGACTGCAGAACCGAGAGATGAAGAACACGGAGATCCCACACATGATCTCCACTGAATAACAGCACAGTGCATATAATAGACATCAATTTCATTTAGTTATAACAGATGTGAAGTCACAGTTCATTACTTTTTGTTTGTTTGTTTTTCAGATTCATCATGAGCTGAAGGTACCACACAATAGTTTGTGGTGAGGAAGTGATGAGAAATTAATACTTTTTATTCAGCAAGGATGCATTAAATTGATCCAAAGTGACAGTAAAGACATCAGCGGCTAAAAACATTCAGAAGTGTTCCTGATGATCCATCATGGGTTCTTCAGATCAGCATATTGGTTTCTACATGAAGACTCAAAATCCACACAATGAAGACTTAATGGTCATGTCCTACTCATGACTAGACGTGTGTGTGTTGTCATGCAGGGCTCCTCAAACACGAGGCCTGGCCTGCACCGCACCGTTAATCACCAGGCCAGCACCGTCTCAGTGCTTCTCACACTCGTTCGAAGGTAAATCAAACACTCTGTGCTCATACTGAGGCAGGAATTCAGAGTTCAGAGTTGAGTCACGAGCCACATATGTGTGTTGTGAACATGTGTGAGGTTCAGTCCAGTCACACAGCGTCCGGACTGTGTTTGATGAATTATTTGTGTTCGATGTGGGAGGCGCGTCACAACAGACGTTTAGCAGCCTCACAAGACACACTTATCCATATTGATTAAAGATGTAAGGAAGCGAATGAAAAACTAATGAAAAGAAAATATGTGCTTAAGCCGAAGAGCGTCTGGGGTTTTACTGTACACACAGAGACCTGTCACATATTTGTAACCTAATTCTGTTGTGTTTCGATCACTGAGTCCAGCGCGGGGTTACGCAAACATGACGGAGAGCGGGAGGGGCAATGCTAGATGTGTATCTGCTGCTGATTGGTGGAGTTCAGAGGTCATTCACGAACATGACCTCATCACAGTCACAAACAAATCCTCCAGACTCCTGCATCTGGCCCTGCTTATGACTGTCCGTATTAAACCTGGCCACTAAACTGATGTACTAAAATGGCTAAAAATAGAACTAAAATACAAAATAATAAAATATTTAAAATATGAAAATACCAAAAACAAACAAAAACATTACTAAAACTTTAAGTAGAATAACAATAATAAATGATTAATTACTAATAAAATATTAATCTTAATTAATAATCTTGCTAGTGTCCTGTTTAGCTGGGTCTATGCATGGAACATTAGAAAATATGCTCTGGATGTCATGAATGAGTGAAAAAAACAATATCAATTTTAGTATGATATACAGATATATTGTACAGTATATATGTCTATGAGTATACACAGTGGTCCGTCAAAAAGTATCTGAACTCGTAGGCAACACTTATAAATGTCATCGGATCAAGTGTCATCAATTCTAAAGAAAAACCAAAAACTTTTGATGTGTCAGAACAATAGCTGTAGTGTTGAAGCTGAAGCTGTGTGTTGTGTGTTTGTGGTATGTGCACTTATTTGATTTCAGGAGGGCTTTACTCAAACACCACGAGTCTCGCTGGACGTTTACACAACCTCTGACAGGAAATGAGAGAGACCACCTCAAACCTCAGAGTCCCATGGCCCTGAATTAAGAAGGGAATATGTCAGAAGAGCCTGGAGAATGTCACTGTATCACAAACTTGGATTATTAAACCATGGATTATTAAACTACAATGAAAAATCATAATGTTTCCTATTACGTTAAAAGAGTTGCATCTGTCCACTGTCCACAAGTGCAAAGTGATTCTTGTTTTTGATTTTAGATAACCTAAAAAAATTATGTAGTAACATCTGCTTTCAGATTTCAACTAAATCAATCAGACAAATCAGGTTACACCAACAAAAGCTTTGTGTGGGTAATCAAGTACAAAATTCAGCCTTGAAGTAACAGTTGCATGTTACCACATTCACTGCAGTACAGAGCAATCCATATATCATCATTTGAATAAAAAGCGCAAGTATTATGAGTGAGGGTCAAAGGTCAAATCCCTGGCACGTTGTTGAATGTGTATTTCTTTAAGATCTGCCTGATGCACTGCAGCACATTGAAACTCAGTGCTTCCTCATTTTGTGTTGCGTTGTAATTTGCATGGACAGAATCTGAACGCCTGCATTGTTTACATCCAGAGGACATTCGGAAGTTCAGTTCAACGCTTCCAGAGAACCGGCTCTGTCTTTTTCTCTTTCAGTTCCTTAGTTCCTCATTTTCTACAGGCACTAAAGAAGCAGAATGTATATTTTATGAGGAAAAGATTGTCTAACGGGTGGGTCAAGATTGACTAGAGTGATTGGCAGACGCTGTTTAGCATATTCAGCTTTTGTTTCGCGTGCTGTAGTAATAAATAAGGCCTCAGTTAGGTGTCGTTTGCAGTCCTATCACAGCTCTCGGCCCTATTCAGAGGAGATAAATGTGATTTAAATTAATAGCCGGTCCTAAATAACTCCTCAGATGGTAAACGATGCATTTATCAGATACAGACAGCCAATGTCCCTTGATTCATGGGCTCCTTACAACATGAAGGGAGCCTACAAAAATTGTTATTACTTTTTAATAAAGTGTAGCAGCCGTTTGTCAGTCATTTATCAGAGGAGCTCAGTCAGATGATGGCGTTTCCCCGCGCAGTGGAGGGGCAGACACATGAAATATGGCTCTGTGCATAAAAACATCAGCGCTGAGGGAAGAGCTGCGGGAGAAATCATCTTCAGGAGGACTTCAGATGAATGAAACTACTAGAACACTCACCTTTGAAGATTAAACCCAATAATGGCATTTATTTAGAGAATTAGCTTTGCACCTAACATGAGCATGACATTCACTGGTGTAATTCAGTATTAAATCATATTAAATCATTTTGTGGCTTGAATAAACTTAGCTTCTACAGAATAATGTATAAAGAATGTCTGGGAGTTTAGCCCCTTGGTGTTGCTAGCAACATGCTGTAAAAAGGCTATTTGGGAACTTTTATTTATGTTTTCTTTATGCTTTTTTTATTTTTATTTTTTTTTATTTTTTTTTTTTGCAATTACGATATCTGATGTGTTCAAATAAATTGATGATGACTATACACATTTTCTGCATGAACTTCTACATGATTTTGCTGTAAACTGAATCATTATGGATTATATTATAATTGTACAATACTCTGATATTACGTACATGCAAACTTGGGTTAATTGTGAATGTAAAAAAGTTAAAATAAAAAAAAAATAAAAAACATTAATTCGATACAAATGCTGCATCCATTGCATCAGACATGTTTTCTTACCAATGTCTCCAAACTCATAAAATCCAGAGATTCTCGCTCAGAATTATGAGCTTGTGGTGATGTTTTGATGCTTGAATCTACTATTAGCACAGTGATTAGTTAGTTACACTGTGAAACATGGCAACATCCAAGTTAACTGATTTTGTTCAAGTTATATCATTGAATCTACCTAAATTCATTCATTTAAACTAATAAAACTAAATTATATTGGTTAAATGAGGTAGCTCTTTAAGTGTATGTCATCACTTTTTACAGTTAATGGATCATATCACAGAAAAAAGAAAACATATAAGCATTCAGCAGCTATGTTATCACACACCCCACCTGAAAGAAACCTGCTTACATCCCGGCCACGTAATGTGAGCGAAACGCCAAGCGGTGGGAGAACAGACATCAGTCACGCGGCCGGTTATTAAGCGCTGGCCTTGACCTTGTTCCTCTGATGGAAATAAACAGATCAACCTCCTAATTTCTCCAACAAATAAGTGTGAGCCCTTTCATTTCAGCGGCCGACAAACAAGCGGCGCGAGGAGCTTTCTTCCCCTGTGTATCGGCGCGCTGTTAAGCCTCTCACGCAGGTAACAGTCAATCCATTAACCTTTGCTTTTAGCTCAGGCTTCAGGTCGCTGCACCCCCCCACCACCCCACCACAGCTTTTAATACATTTTTCTTAATAGTTGTTCGCCCGTGAATGAAAAGGGCAACTTGCCTCCTCTTGACATTGACTCTGCCACAGTCATAATAAGGTTTCTCCCTTTCTTAAATCATCGACGGTAACCCATCGCCGCCGCGTCCGTGCCTGTCTGCAGTCGTTTCAGAGAGGTAATATGAAAGGGCTTTTGAAGGCAGGGGTCATGTTAAATTGTAACGCAAATGTTATTCCTCAATTATCCAACTGGGGTAAATGTCAACTGCTTGAGGGGGAAGATCTCTCCGCTTCTCCGTCTGTGAGTCTGTGTGTGTGGTTTTTAATTGCGTGCCCGTATGTCTCCCAGGGGCCTGAGGAGTCAGGTGAGCATTTCCTGCAAAAGACTCGCTCTTTGTTGTATCGGTTTGGGGTCCTTCACGCAATGATAGCACAACAAACCACAGCTCTTGGCGTCGAGGTGGACGTGTCTGATATTAAGCACGCAGACACATTCCTGTGATAGCTGGAACTCACTGCTGTAGTGAATTTAATGAAAAAGCCCCGGGATGATTGGCAGCTGAATGGCTTAACTAACAAAGGAGGGCAGTTGGGATGAGAGGTCAGGAGTGAAGGAGAGCGCGCTGGGATCTCTCCTCAGGCCACTGGATATTACCCATCCACTACATTTATATTTGCAATAACAAATTGACTTGAATTGGGGTAAGTGGAGATCAGGACCCAATGTGGACAGATTGAGAAAGCAGGGCTGGAGCTGGAAACAAAACACACACACACACACACACACACACACACACACACACCATTAAAAAGAAGCGAGCGAGTGACATGATGCTACTAGACTAGAGTGCTTCCATTATTAACCATATTCCATATTTTAAGTAGTTTTTTTTTTTTTTTTGGATTTTTGGGACATAATCAGTCCCATGAATCTGGAAATGAACTGGAACTGTCATTTGTTTTCCATTTTATTGCATATTTCAGGCCGAAACTGCATATTTCTACAATTTTTATTTTTTTAGGAATTTTGTCCAATGGGAATTGATAACTGTTGTGAAAGCGGACTGAAGTCAGCTAGTATGCATAAATAGCTGTTGAACCACTGGTGAACTATTTCCAGTAGGATGAACAACCAAAATGATAGGTACAGCAGAAAAGGAAAGTTGTTTCAGATAAACAGCAGTCATTACAGACAAAAGACAAATCATTCACATTTACTTTTTTAGGTGACCATCTCTTTTCCTAAAAAAACTGTACATGAAAAGAGTGGTATGTCTGAATTCACAGTATCCATAACACAGTAGGTGAAAAGGACCGACGACTTGTGTCGAGATTCGGAAGCGTGCACCTAATCGACACTTTACTATCCCATGAGGCCACAGGAGAGGATTCATGAAAGTGAAGCAACACAACAGACAGTGACAATACATAAGCATGTAGTACATCCGAACTTCATTCATACTACATAAAGCAATACTTTTCTTTTTATTTTATTTTTTTATGGTCACAGAATGAGTAAAAAAAAAAAAAAAAAACCTTAATACCTAGTAGATGAAATGTGATTTCGGACACAGCTCATAACTTCTGTTTATTAGCACATATTTGGTGACAGTTGAAAATATAGAGTTGGCCTAACTGAAATGATGTAAATACCGTATTTTCCGGAATATAAGTCGCACTTTTTTCATAGTTTGGCTGGTCCTGCGACTTATAGTCAGGTGCGACCTATTTATCAAAATTAATTTGACATGAACCAAGAGAAAACATTACCGTCTCGAGCCGCCAGAGGGCGCTCTATGCTGCTCAGTGCTCCTGTAGTGTACACTGAAGACAAAGAGCGCCCTCTCGCGGCTGGAGATGGTAATGTTTTCTCTTAGTTCTAAATAAATGCGACTTATAGTCCGGTGCGACTTATATATGTTTTTCCCTCATCATTACATATTTTTGTACTGATGCGACTTATACTCAGGTGCAACTTATAGTCCGAGAAATACGGTACTTATTTTTATTTATTGGAAGGGTTTTGTTTCCACATCTTAACAGAAGTACCCGGACCCCCCAAATACTCCCATTACAGGCATCTGGGGTGTAAGTGAGTGTGTTGGGCTGATAAAAGTCCTGCGCATCTGAATGAGACACTGTCCTTTACTATATGAGCTGTTTTATGACAGAGGTCAGACTCCGAGGGAGCAGCCGCTCTCAGTCTTTGTATCACTTTCAATCTCAACATGACAGATGGAGACTGCTGTCCATTGTCATCTGCTGCTGTTGAAACTCTTCTAATAAAAGAACAATCACTGAAAAACTCTGATTCTTTGCCAAATTAGAATATAATTTGAATGCTTTAGACACATTACAGCCTTTTATATATGAACGAACATCGATTAGGGAAGGTTGCTGCCCAGTGCTGTCACTATAAATATATATATACACACACACACACACACACACACAATGCAAATTGGAATTTTTTTAATTTGAAACTGAAATAAGACAAGTTTAAGCATTAAAGTTAAAATGACTAAAACTAAAACTGAAATCAAAGTAAAATATTAATATAAATATAAAAAAACAATAATACATGAAAAAAGGCAAAAAAATGCAATGCAAATCAGAAATGTTTTCATTTGAAACTAACTGAAATAAAACAAGTTTAAGTACTAGTTTAAAATACTAAAATTAAACTTAAAAATAATAGATGAATAAATGAAATGAAAATAAAAAAAGTTAAATACATATATCATTATACCATATCAACATGACATAATAAACTCAGATAGCTTATGTTACATTACAGAATCTAAATTTATGTATATATAGAAACCATACATCGTAAGTACGCTCTACATTTGGAAGTCAATCATTATCGTGATTTTGATGACTATATTAAGGAATTCATTACGTTTATTAGGCCTGATTATTAATATTGATATAATCTCGTTATCAGAAGCGCAGCTGAATGGTTATTTTCATTAACTCACACACAAAAGCCATGCTCCAACAGAGTGTTGCAGGCTCAGATCTGTTATTATTCTGCACTGTTGTGTTATCCAGCCTTTGTCACCGCCGTCCCCATGGAGATGGCTGATGCTATCCGCTTATCACTGTAATAAAACTAAAGTGCTGGGCAGGAAATTGAAAATGTAGCTGGACAGGAAATAACTGTGCTCTGTCATAATCTACGGCCCTGAACATGTGTTCATCGGCGTGTTGTCACTCTATCTGATGCTGAATGCTTTGTGGTCAGCCGTTTCTCCTTCCCCCTGCCGCTTTATCAGGCTGCTGTCTGCTGGGTCAGCGCTGTCCTCTGGACGCTCGTCAGAGACGCCCCCTTCACAGGGAGCATGTGTGACGATTGCATCATGTCCTGTGTGTCAAGATTCACTTCCTCGGGATGGTTTTGGAAAGCAGAGTAGATGTGGAGGTAAGAAGTAGAGAAATGTCAATTGTTGGCATTTCTTTACAATTCCACTTCGTAAAAACAACCCTCGTAAATTAACCCTCGTAAAAACTTTGTAGTCTTTCAGTGTTTGCTATTTATCTGTAAAGCTCACTGGAAACGATTCTGGAGCATTCGATGTGCTAGAACTTGAAAATGGGCTGATGGGCTGGATAATGGGAATGATGATGTTAATATGGGAAAGTATTCAGTAGCCTCTGTGTTGAGTCTCTGATTGAAGCCATGCGATCATTTACAGCTTGTGTGCATATAAGTGGGCGGGGCCATGAGACGTGTTGGTGACACAACGCCGCCCTCTGTCTGAAAACAAAGAAATCTCCCCTCAGTCTCTCTTTCTTCTACACAACTGATGCCAATTACCACAAAAAGAACAACAGCCTTACAGCAGGGCTCATTTGGTTAGACTATCTGGTAATGCTTTATTCTGTGAGAGCATATTTTAGATCCCTTAATCCTAAAACCAAATACTTAAACTTAACAACTACTAATAAACACACACACATATATATATATATATATATATATATATATATATATATATATATATATATATATATATATATACACACACACACACACATTATTAATATTTTTATTTTTTTATTTTTTTACTAAAACTGACACTGTTGCGCTACCAATTCAGACTGAAATGCTGAAACCATTCAAGTTTTTCTTTAGTACAAAGGCCTTCATGTAAACCATTTGTTATCTTAAAAAAATAAAATAAAATAAATTTATTTTTATTCATGTATTTAACATATAACTATTTTTACATATGCCACAGGAAATCCTTCAGATCCTCTGCTATAAGACGTCAACACACATGAGTCTCAAGGCTAGAATATGACTCCTGTACAGTCAGAGAGTGTGACTTCATCCTGCATTAATATGTGATGACAAATGACTGCTTTGGACAAGTTCTTCTTTTTCATCTCATTTTCAATCCATACAAACTTCAGCCATTATTAGTTTCTCCAAAGGCCTTTTCCTCTGTGTTCGCCTTTCGCCTTCTCACTTGTAATTGGCTTTCAGTATCTGAGGAAATGTAAGAGAGGGAAGAAAGTTGCAGGGAAAGAGAGAATGTCTCATTTGCATTAACTTCATTACTGCTCTCTTAGAGTTATATTTAAACAAGTCCCGGCCGGCGCACACAAGAGCGTTTCGGAGAGGGGCCGCCTAGCCCTCGGCTCCCCCTTCTAATTGATGTAAATGAAAAAACACACTGTGAGCTCAGGAGCTTTGACCTTGTTATATGAGGTGACTAACCCCAATTAATCAAAGATTCTTTCTAGATGCTTCAAGCTAATAAATAGCGGGGCGAATCAAGAGTGCTGTGGTTACTGGCTCTGGAATGATTACTCCAGCGGATGAGATTAAAGAGCGCTGGAGATGAGGAGAGCTCTTCTGATCCAATCGGCCCGATGAGGCTGTTTAAAGACTCAAAGACTGAGAGAAAGACGTCAAGTCAAGAGGTTGACTGAAAAACACACACACACACACACACAAAAAGCAAACAGATGTTGACTTCTTGAAAAGACTCATAATGAGCAGTGAACTTCTTACAGTCCTGTTAATTTATATGTATGTACCATACAGAAGTGTGGAGTCAGTAAGATGCTTTCATGTTTTTGAAAGAAATCTCTTATGTGCATCACAACTGCATTTATTTGATAAATGGCGTCACACGCAGCTCGTTTCAAAGCATCTTCAGAGTAATAAACATAAAAATAACATGAAAATGTTGCACAATTCATTAACTGTGAAACAAATTCAAAACAAATGCAGCTCTACTGAAGACAACAGAGTCACTATACAGGCCAATATATGAAAAATCCAGTAAAAACAGTAGTATTGTGAAATATTATTACAATTTCAAATAGTTGTTAAATATCTGTTAAACTGTAATGTATTTCTGTGATGTGCAGCTGTATTTTCAGCATCATTCCTCCAGTCTTCAGTATCACATGATCTTTAGAAATCACTTTAATATGATGATTTACTGATCAAGAAACATTTCTGATTATTATCAGTGTTGAAAACAGTTGTGCTGCCCAATATTGTTGGTGAAACTAATTCATTTTATTTTTCAGGATTCACTGGTTAATATAAATTTTAAAAGAACAGCATGAATTTGATTCAATATCATCAATGTTGAAGTCTCAATGTCTCAATATTTTATTTATTAATTAATTTATTTTTTATAGATGCAAGAAGTCAGTTCACACAGGTAACTGTTAAAATACTTTGTCTACAGTTTGAACTTAAAATATATTATGTGTGTGTGAGTGTGTTTTGTATTTTCCTTAACATCCAGGTTATAAATAATTTGCTCAAACCCCGCTTCTCATGATAAAGCCATAGATGGCTGATTCAGTGAATGGAAACCTACCAATCTCATGAACAAGTAGGACAAAACGCCAATTCAAAAAGACGTGAAACATTAGCAGCCCAAGAACTGTGTGAAAAATTAATGAGCCCCCTCTATACAGTGTCCTCTTGTAATACAGCGCGATTAGCAGCACTTTTATTAGCGAGCAGCTCAACAACAGCGGCGGTGGAGGTGAGTCAGCGTCCGTCCTCACAGTCACAGGCCTCTTCGGTGTCACATCAAAGTCATCATGACACCAGCTTAGCTTACACCCATCCAATTAGCTGGAGAGATTGCACTGACCCCAAAAATATGCTCCTGTGTCCGGACCTGAGAGTCACTCGATCTCAGGTAACACAAGCCTCGCCAAGCACTCGCTCTGCTGCATGAGGGAACAAACAAAAGACAGAGGGAGGGCTGCAAAAGATGCCAGCGGGTGGAGGAATTGACAAAAACATGTCAACAGAGACGGAGAGGAAAAAAAACAAAAAGGAAGTAAACATACAAGCCAGGTACAAAAGCAGAGATGCGGACTGTCTGGCCCGGTAATGAAATGAATTTGTCACCTCATTGTCGGTAACAATAGGCCTAATTAAGGCCTGTCCCTTGCATGCATCTGACACATTAAGCATTCGCTAAGATATCCTGATTCTTACTCATGCTGAATTATTTAGCTGCTGCTCCTCTTTTACTAACAGGGACAAACACAAGACGGTGAGCGCTCACATGGGTGCCCATGTGCTGAAGATTCATCATGATCGATCAACAGCGCTCTGGACTACACAGTGTCCCTGATTCTCAATACACCTGCGGTTTGTAATCATCTGTACAGTTTGGAATTTTAGTCAACATGATTCCGAACATGATTTCAAAATCAACACTGCAGCTTAGCAAGACACATTTCCTCTTTGAACCACTTTCATCATTAAGTACAACGCTGTTTTTTAGCATATCTTTAACGTACTGTGTACTGACAACCTAAAACCCTAAATAACCTAAACAACCCAAAAGCTTGTATGTTGCATTACTTTTACTTAATCCAAATTATAACAATCTGATTTTACATTCTGAAAGTTAAGTTTATATGAACGCTAAACAAAATAATCATATCTGCATTCAGAATTGCAAAAATCCACTACAATAATGCCACCAGAGCTACTGCAATTGGAATTTTTTTTTTTTTTTGCCTTGATAACATACCTAAAACAAGCTTTTTGGATTTAGTAAATATTTAATATCTATCCAGTTAGTGAAAATAAACATACAAACATTTCTAAGATTTAAAATATATGTAAACATAGGAATCATGGCACTGCAGATTTGTGCAAGATATTTTTTTGAGTGGAAGTTAGCATAGCTCTAGTAATGTGACCACAGTGAAGTGTGTCAATGCCAGAATGAATACAATGTTTCCTTTGATTTCAACTCTATAAATAAATCATCTTGTCAAAGTGCATCCAGTACATTTCACATCAAGATCCAGCTGCACATTAAATACTGTCATTCTGATAGAGCTGTTGGCATCACATCTGGCCAGTGAGCATTTTCTCATAGTATAAGAGATGCTCTTTCACCCAACGCAATATGGTTGCTGGCATGGGCACCCAAGAGGCATCTCTGCATGATGCACCTAGCTGAAGCAATGAGCTGTGCGCTGACAGTTGACATTTGGTTGGAGAGTGGGTTTGGCTTTCGAGATATCCAGAACAAAACAGACCTGGGAACAGCCCACCAAAGGACACAACCATTCTCCACACAGCAGCCTTTTTGTTTGTTTTTTGCATTGGCCAGGTGCCAGCGTTCGCTCATTTAGCCCTTTCTGAAATCAGTTGTGCAGGACAACGGGAAGCAGTCCTTCTTGGTTGAGGTTTTATAAATGTGTTTATTTATTTTTTTCCTCATCCAGAAGCAAATTCTCAGCAGCTCAGCAGAGTGAGCACAGACATCAGAGAAGGGTTACGCACAACAAATGCCACCGGATATTGTTTCTGATGTCTCATGAAGTCGTCTCAATCCTGTACGCTGTTTGGGGAGTACGGGGTCCAGCAGGGCTCCGCTCTGAGCCCGCTGACATTTTAATAGGGCCCCAGCTCACGAATTCTGGGCAGCGTGATGTTGTCACCTTGGCTTATTTTATAACTGATCAAACATTAGTAGGCAGATGTTGTGAACTTGTAACTGTCTCATCAGCTGCGCTCAGAGACACAAGAACAGATGCTTGGTTCTGCATTACCTTTTCTGAGGGTTCTTCCCACATTGTGGTTTTGCGACACATGCTACACATCCTTAAGATGTGATCTGGACCAGCTATCGTTCTTGGTCTGAGAAGCATCCAGACTTAACTTCCAATAAAAATCCAGTGCCAATCATCATTGTGCACACATGCAATGCATGTATGTATTCCTTCTAGGATTCTGCTGTAGAAGCTGCATTTTAGTGCGAACCAAACATATTAAAATTGCATTTTCTCATTCATTATGTAAATAGACTATGCTGCTGACAGAGTTAATTGCATCCAACGTCGTTGTCTTCATCAGGCTGTGTCATCAGGCAAAGCGCTGCTTGGACCTCTTAATAGCACAAGTTACTGCTTGACTGTTGCTGCGCTGGTTTCGCTTTTGTCATTTATTTTTTTGACAATGCCACGTGCTGAGACCTGCTAGCCAAGTACCTTGTTGGCAATGATTGATTACCCAATATCTAATTAAACCTGATCCGATCGCTCATTATGCAGAGAGGAATAAACAAACTGAAGTCAACTGTCAGGCCATGTGATTGATGATGCTGCCAATCCAGCTATTGTTTGGCCTAATGTCTTGATGCTTGTAACAACCGGTAGAGCTGCCTCAGACAATGTGCTCTGTCAGTCTGCAACTGATTCGCCCGGATCACAAACAGATATTTGCTCATTTATTTATTTCATTCTGGGCAGGGAAATATATTATGCAGGACCTAGGGAGATTTGTTGGGTTGTTGGCCCTATTAACCCCCGGGTCTAATGACCCGCCTTCAGGGCAGGCCTGTGTTTCTATTAGGATTCTATAAGGATTTAATGGGAAAACATATTTGCTACTTTTTGTCTCACAATACAGATGTTTTTGTTGTTGTTTTTTTCTCTCTTGTAATTTTGACTTTTTCAGGACCTTGATATAAATGCCTTGAACATTTATCTTGTTTACAGTTTTGACTTTTTCTTCAGAATTTTAAGCTTAAATCTCTCTCTCTCTCTGTCTCTCTCTCTCTCTCTCTCTCTCTCTATATATATATATATATATATATATATATATTATTATTATTATTATTCAAATTGAGTATTTATCTATCCAGAAAGCAACTTCCGTACATTTTATTTGATTAAGGCTCAAGTGCAATTTCTTTTAGGAAAGGTGTTATATTTGTACAAGGACACACGTGTAAAAACCTTTAAGGAAACAGAATTTACATTTCAATCTGCCCAGACCAATAATCTAGAAAGAAATGGTTGACACAATTCTGTTCAACAAACACTAAAGAGTAGAAGAGAATTTGACCTGATGAAAAATTCATATTGCACATACTGTACAGCTCTGGATGCTTCCATTACCAAACATTTGTGAACCCTGAGAGAATGGAGGTTATTCAAAGCCACCATGTTCACAAGGTGTTGGAAATTGTTACTTTAATTTATCCTGAGATGATCAACATCTGATCCCTGTGTCAAGTGCCTGTAGGCTTTTTTAGAGCATGGAAAATAAAATTGCATGTGACGACGAGGTGTGTGTCTGAAGGCCAGGGGAAGGAAGGCTGACGCGTTTGACATATATCAAACAATACACAACTGAGACCGGACAGCATTAATCCAAACTTTTCTCATTTCCCCAAAAATTAATCATTAAATAATTAATTCTGCAGTTACAGGCAGCAGTTGAAGGGGGTCTTGTGCCTTCCTGCTGTTAAAAATTTGTCCTTGTCTGAAGGCTAGATTGATATATTTATTATTTATCAGATTAATCATGGTAAGAAATGGTGGGTTGCAGGTTGGGCTCATCGAGCTTTATTCAGTGCTGTATGTGTGTGTGTGTGTCTGTGTGTGTGTGTGTGCAGCTGTGGATGGTCATCATAAAGATTGGTCAACTGATTATAAAGAGCGCTCACAACTGAAAATGGCCCACTTGGCCTCCAGCGCTATTTTTACACAGGCAGCTCAGAGAGAAGAGGAGAAGTTGTCATTGATCTGAAGAGGTCAGTCAGGGTCCTGAGGTCATCTCTGTTTATGGAAAGGTCTTCAGTAAAACACAAAGGATATGCCAGAGAATGTCAACCTCTCAAGTACAAAGGTGTCATACTCATTTTTTTATTCATTGGCCCTTAAAGATTGTCACATGAACTAATTGACATGCAGCCACCAAAGGCATTTACATTTCTAAAACACAATGGCAAAAATCAATATCAGCTGTTGACTTGAAATTTAGAAAGTTCAACTCATCAAGGATCTTAATGTCAAATGTATATTAAAACTCATACAACGTTGTAGTAGTAGTAGTAATAAATTTGCAGCAATACATTGTAGCAGTAGTAATACATTGTAGAAGTAGTAGTAGTAATACAATAGCATTTTAATTATTTATTTTTATTAACACTTTTATTCGTATTTATTCACTGCCTTGAATTCCATTATTAATTAAAGAAAGAAAGAAAGAAACGTTACTATATTGCCAAAGCTTAAATGCAAATCTAATAATAATAATAATAATACACTATTTTTACTAAAACTTTTTTTTAATTAACATGCTTGAATGGCATTTAAATAAATACATACATAAACTAAATAGTTAATTGATTAAAGAAAAGAAAGAAAGGAAGAAAGAAAGAAAGAAAGAAAGAAAGAAAGAAAGAAAGAAAGAAAGAAAGAAAGAAAGAAAGAAAAAAAGTTTACCATATTACCAAAGCTAGAATCTCTAGCAGCAGTTCATGTTTTTAAGCCATTATATTTAAATCAATTAATTAACTACATTGAAAATGTAACCTCTTCAAGAATCTTTAAATCTTTCACAGAGCATGTAATGATAATTATGCACTTTAAGGTAACACTGTTTCTTTTTACTGTGTGTGTGTGTGTGTGTGTGTGTGTGTGTGTGTGTGTGTGTGTGTGTGTGTGTGTGTGGAGATCTATGTCATCAAAAATAAACTTAATTTTGTGTAACAGTTACATTTCTTTTTTTTTTACTGCTGATCATAAAATGAAAAAGCAAAACTGATCTATCAATCCACCATAATTTCTCATTAGCCACAAAAAAGCAACAAACTTGATGAACAGCTAAAGCTATAGCCTGTATTTAGAGTCAGACCTTTGAGGGAGTCTGTGGCGCCCCGGGAGGGGAAGACAAAGAGGGGACATTAATGCAAGCAACTCCAAAATCCAAAGTCAATGTGCAGAGTCATGAAGATGGAAGCGCTGGCTCTCAGTCTCTCAGGTGTGACACTCACTCCAATGACTCAAAATCTCCATCACATTCTTCTGGATCATTAGAGGTTAAATAGAAAATACTTTCATCCTTACACTCGCTTTGCATCCGGAGGATTTCCTCTCACCTTATTAGATGGAAATGTCATTTTAAGCATTAGCACTGCCATTTCAGTTGTGCCTGCAGCATTTTATAAAGTCTGTCGGCTAAATGGCCTCTTTTATTTCAAGTTGGCAGCAGCGTCAGGATGGTGTCGCGCCATTCCAAACTGTGCAAACCCGTGCAGTCCGAGCAGCTGTGTCGGCCGCCTAGTGTTAATTGAAGCATTGAGAGCTAAATTGCCATCCGGCACTCGCTGCATTCGGGCCCATATCCGTCAAATAGATCTGGCTGACAACTGTGGGCATAATTGTACATCACACTCGATATTAAGATGAGAAAGGGAGAGGTCGCCCCATCACATCTGTGTGTTGGCAAGGCAATCAAACCAGGTTCATGTCAGTGTGAAAAACCCATTTGTGTTCAGAAACAAAACATTTCCCCCTTCTCTCATAATGGGCTAAAGTGCTTGCTTATCTCCAGCCATGCACAGCCAGACCTCATCAAGGGCAGGACGCACACGGGATGCCAGGAAATCAAGAACGAGATTCAGCATCGACCTGGCCCCCGATCTGCGGGGACTCTAATCCTTTGACATAAAGTCATATTGTGTTGGAGTTTAAGTCCCTAAATTTATCCATCAATTATTAAGCGATTGTTTAAATGTAGGAAATTACGAGTGGCCGCTTTGGCTCTCAGGCAGAAAGAATGTGATACAGCGGCTACATCCCCACCTAATGTGCGGCTCTCTGTCCGAGGGCCCCGAATTATTTATGCATTAGAAAACAGCGTGGCTGGGCCAGAGGAGGCTAGACACATTATTTTAAACCTTTCATAACACACATCAATATTTCATAAGAAATAAATAAAGAATGTCGGTCTTGTTTGGAGGACAGCTGTAGCTCCGCGCTTCAGCAGCTCCAGGGACTCCAGGGAGGCCACGCATACCCCGCAGTAAAACCCTCCATTTCTTTTTAATCATCCACTTAGTGCATTGTGGGTAGAGGAGCTGTCAAGGTGAGCCAACAGCTTCTTCGATTGCGCAACTGAAAGGCTTTGTCTAAATAAAACCAAGCCTTTGTTGCCCAGCACCTTCAAATTACATCTTCACTCATTTTCCCCTCTTCCAATTTCTCGAGTAGGGCCAAAACCGCTCGACGGACGGCTGAAATGGTCCACTGGGACAGCTTGACCATTTTCAGGTAGTAAAGCATAAAGATTAGGAGGGGTTACGAGACTGAGCCGCGCATGATCACCTTCATAAAAAATTAAACCTTGTTTCTTGATGTTTATTTATGGGTGTTAAAATGAGCATAACACTCTCTTTATATCCTGCTGAACATCTCCAACATCACATTTAGCAGGTGAAAGACAATGAAACACCAGACTATCTTCACCCTGATCTCCAGCATCATTAACTATCAAAGAACAGACTGTGCATGTTGCATGTTTATCAGCCAAGGAACTCAGAAATCTCAGAGAGGTGGAGGACCACTCAAATGCTCAATTTGCCATGAAGTGCATCTCATTCCTGTAATTGCTGCAGATGGAGTCGTCTCCATGCTAAAGAGAGATGAAGATCACCTTAAAACCCTGATGATTCTGGAACCCACAAACACAAGAGTAAATGAGAAAGTGCTGTGATCGCTTCAGTGGTGTCTGGATTCCAAAATCAGCTACCCACCTACACAAAACTCATGATGTTTCAAACAACATGGGGAGCAAAGTCACAATGTTTTTAAATTACCTCAATTTAGCCAAACTTTAAGAAACACTTTAAGTACATTCAGTGAAAACTTTCAAGGGAAATGTTGATCTTAAACCCAAATACACCAATTTTCAAATCCTTGGGCTGTTGTTGTTGAATGAAATTTTATTCATCAAGCATGCATTAAATTGATCAAAGTGACAGTAAAGACATTTATAATGTTACACGTTTCAAATAAATGCTGTTCTTTTGAACTTTCTAATCATCAAAGAACCCTGAAAAATAAAAGTATATCACTGTTTCCACAAAAAAATATTGGGCAGCACAACTGTTTTCAGCATTGATAATAATCAGAAATGTTTCTTGTGCAGCAAATATGCATATTAGAATAATTTCTGAAGGATCATGTTACACTTGTGAAATAAGTGGTTACATTTGATTAAAAAAATTACTATTTCTAACAGGATGTTTAAAAAAAAATACACAACCCTTTTGTCTTTTGCTTTCTCTATACAGTACATAAGGAAAATCTTTCTGAAAAAAAAAGACTAATAATAAAAAAGAATAATAACAATCTGCCCAAACATCTGCATCTAAAATATTGATCACAACTGAGAGTTTACAGCAGTTTGTTGCTTTTCACTGAATGTGATACGTTTAGCATTTCCAGCAAAGAACTGACGTCAGAAAATATTAAATCAGTGACTGAATTAGTTATTAAATAGAGACTAGATTTAATAAGATTTCACTGCACTCTTTACTAGCAACTACAACAGCTAACTGTAGCAGGAAGACCTGAGCAGCAGAACCAGCAAACAGCTCAGTATCTGCTGACATCTGAGAAGAAGCGCTGAACTGCTCATGTCTGCTCGCTCTTTCAACCCTCCCACACAAAGCTCTCTGAGATGCTGAAGAGGCTGCTGGAGACAGAAAGCAGCTCCGATTCCAGCCGTTCAGATATTTCTTCATGCAGTCAGCTGTTTCAGGCTCCTTTCTTATAATCTCACAGAATCCTCCCCCAACGTTGCACAACAATAATGCTCTCTTCGCCTGTTTTATCTGCCTGTTCCTACAAGTTGTTTTGAATAAAGAAGTCATTATCTTCAGGGCCACAATGGCTCCAGACATCCACGCTCAAGATGTTCTATGCATGATGTATTGATCAATCTGTAGTGACTAATGGGATGGTAATGAATAGAGTAACGTGAAAGACTGGATCTGCTGAAGAACTATGTGTTTTAAATTGGCTGCTGGATGGTGTAGCGAACCAGAGTTCTCTAATATGAAGAAACTATGATCACATTAAAAACAAAAGCAAATGTGTATTGCTCGGAGGTCGACTTTTTAAAAATAATCTTCAGTTATTTATATGAGATTCACTCACAATTCCTCAATATTCAAACATGCCATGTTCTACCATTAGCACTACAGGAACTTTATTATGTTTCATTTAAGTGTCAACTTTGCCAAAAAAATAAATTAATTAATAATTAAAATATGAGACAACAAATGAGTACTGTGGATGTATACAGCAAGACTACAGTCTTAGATTCTTGGATTGAGCAGTTTTATGAGAAATGCTTGTGCTAATATTGAGTTACTGAAATCTCTGATCTTGGTAAATGTTGAGATGAAATGTCTTAGACTTACCTTTGTCTGAGAGACTTTTCCATTTTCCTTAGATTTAATTTTGAGAGGCAGCACAATATTATTATATAGATGAAAATCTATTTAAAATATTCATGTCAAAGTGAACATGAAAATAAAATCAGGGTCTTGCATAATTAATTATTGTCCGTTAGCTCTGGGGAAATGTATATGCTGATGGAATGTATAAAACACAAAACTAAGAATACAAATAAGAAAATAAAAACTAATACAAAATACAAATAAATAAATAAAATAGCAACTAAACCCTGACTCAATTATATTTTGGCAGATACACACATTGAAAACATGCAGTTTGGGTACAGGAAAAAGAAACCAAAATACTGATGACAATGTTTGATCTTATGAAAAACTGAATTTTTACCAATCTGGACAAAATCTACATTCTGACACACCTAGTGCGGTGAGGAAAGCAACCCTTCTCCCAGAGGTCAGAGTATGAGAGGACAATAAAGAGCTGGAGCCAAATAAAACCAGCTTCACCCACTGAAGAGGAGCATCGCTCCAGTCTCTACATAACACATGTCTTAACAGAGCAAAATTCTGGCCGTTATCTCAGATTTACAGAGCTATTTTTCATAGCGTTATATTCACACACACGATGGGAACAAGCGCAAAGACTGTAGGGGAAACACAGCACCCCGAAGAACATTATTGCAGCCTAATTTATTTTGCTCTATCAGCAGAGTGAAACACAGTGCACAGAACCCACAGGAATATCTATTACTGACAGAGCGGCCAGATAAAGGCTTGCATTAGCTCGTATGTCAGACACACATAGGCTTTCTCTGTAGAGAGCTTTAATCTTGCTCCGTTATGAATAATGTTAAGTATATTACTCTCTGACATCCCACAATTCCAATTTATGCACCTCAACTCGCAGTGCCAAGTACAATTTATAACTTTCAATATGCAAGGCTTCAGCAATACATTAGAGAGATAGGGCTGAGCGCAGTGGGTGAACCAGAGCCTGGCAGAGGCCTGGGAACCTGGACCTAATGCTGAGAAGGTTTGGACCGAACCGCCTCCGTGTCACTGACATCCTCTTTTTACCCCCAACATCAATGAATGACGGCTGAAAATATTAAAGGACAATTCAGAGAGTGATGCAAACAGAATGAGAGGGATAGTGTTATGATTCCTCACTAGAGTGCCCATGATCTCCACCAGAGGGCACTCCATCCATTACTTTTACTATTCACCCAGGACTCCATTTCCCATAATTCTTTGCCCAGACTCATCCGCTCTCACCAATTGTAGTCACCTGTCTCTCATCAGCTCATCAGTCACACACTATAAGCAGCTGCACATTAATGCACAGACTTCAAGGGGCCTAAACCCAGGTCCTACACTGGAAAGGGGGCCCCCTGACTACAGGGAAATTATAATTTTTTTTGAATAATTATTTATATGGGATTTTGCAGCAGTGACAACAGAGTCCTGTAAACAAACTCACACACTCATTTTCAGCAACACCCTGCACAGTAAAATCAGCAGTGTAATATTTGCAGTGTTAAAAGTTATTAATTCCCAAAGAGTTGAATTTACAATCTACAGTTTTAAACAGGACTCATGTTCAGTGTTGTTATATTGTGTAATTTAACTTTTACACTAAAAGTGCGAGATAAAAAACCCTCAAACGCCCCTCAGTTACTGCTGACTCGAGAAGCGACAGCGCCATTTTTACTTCGAGCGACCGAGACGGTAAGTTGGATTACTTTTCTCTATAAAAGTACACTGGAAAACATATTTGCTGATAATTTTACCCAAAATATGATTGGCGGTGAACACATTTAGAAATTACTAACTGCGAGTGTTTTTGTCAGGTTTAGTGTCAAGTTCGTGTTCGTGAGGTGCTGAGATGTAAGTTACAGAAGAGTGAAAGTTTCTCATGCCGTATCGATTTGTAAAGTAACTTTTTGGAATGTGCTTACATATGTTCTTTTTATGTTATAACGTTATATGCTTTACGCATCTTTCAGTTGGTTCGTTGACGTTCTCTCGCCTCTGTTCCCGCCGAGGCCTGGGTTACTGGAGTCAGGTGCTGAAGACTGAAGCAGCTCCGTTACATTCGGTAGGTTTTCTGCTCAAATTAGACAAATGTATTTGTTTTTGAAAGCAAAAACAGTGTGGCATTTCGCTGTTTCCATGGTTTGAAATGGTAATAGTGGGACTGTTAAACATTACGCGTTAACAAATTTGTTTTTTTTTGTGACTCATAACACGGTGTTGAAGTGTCTGTCTTGCTGCTGCAGATGTGCAGTCTTTCTGCAGACAGAGCTGCTATAATGAGGAACATTAAACGTTATCAGTCATTTGATTGACGTTATCTAAAGCAAAACTCTGAGACTAGAGCATGTTTAAAAACTTGAAGACTATTTGCCATTCACTTAATGTACGTTGCTTGTTCTCAGCACTGAATATCATGTCTGTCATGTCGTCATATCTGTGTCAAGACACAAACGCGCTTCTGTCAAGTTTTTCTTAAGACCATTGTTTATGCAAGTATCGTGAAAGTGAGTTAAAGGTACGTTAAACTGTAAATCCGTCAGTCTTTCAGTTTCCTTTAGTGCCCATTGCCATAGCGTGCATGTACTTTATCACTTCATATGGCATGCTATTTAGGGTTAAATAATATCCTAAATGTTTCCGGATATACAAAGTTAAGTTTTAATGAAATATGTTTGTATCCATTTTATAGTTTTTCACATTATAAATAATATTAGTAAGATTAATTAACACTTGTTAATTTATTCTAATGTAGTACATGGTTCATTTTAAGATGCCTTATTTCTCATGTTACTCATTTAAAATGTATTTAATAATCAGATTAAATAAATACTTAAATTGTTTAAGGCCTCCATGTGAATATTGCACAATGTCTCATTTAATTGACCCTAGAATGATGTAAAAAATTACGATTTGACACCCGCATTATAAACCATTCTCAGTATACTCATAATTAGGGAAAATCATAATTATACCACATTAAATATTTAAATTAAGTTGTTTTCTTTTTATTATTATTTTTTAATCCTTTTTCAATAGAATTGGCCCAGACTTCTGCAGTGTCAAGTAAAGGAAGCTCCTGTGAGTCCAGCCTGATCTCACAGTCAAAACGTACATATTTAGACGTAAATTAAAACTGTCCAATACGTATGTGCCTTTACGTATTTACAGTATCATTTACGTATTATCTGGACGTAATTACAGGTTCGATACGTATCGAAATTTACCTAAAAACAACCTCAAATACGTTCAGATAGAACGTGTTCTCTGACCAGTCAGTTATCCATAGAAATTTGCTCATGAAGCTGCTTTTAAATGCGTATCGGATTAATTTTTTAAATATTTATGTATATATTCCCTTTTTATAATTTTTTATTGATAAATGTAAGATCCCTATACCTCACCCGAACCTAAACATACCCATTTTATACAGAATGTTAAAAGAATAAAACATAATAAAACACAATTTTAGTAAAAATATAACATTAAAACGTTATTTTGAGCTACTAACGTTAATCTTACACCTACCCCTAAACCTACACATAACCATTTCTTAAAACTACATAACGTTACTGTTATAAATAAACAAATAACAGACAAACAAACATAATGTTAATCATTTATTTTTTGCGAAAAAATATCAAAAGTGGTACCAAAAGTAGTTCAAATGATAATGAGTTCCAGTCGCAGTCCTCTCTGGAGGTAATAGTTTTTATAGGGTACAGAGCAGAATTTAATGTATTAATCCGTGAAATTATGAATCTGTCTTCTCTCCGTGAAGGCGCACTGGCGCAGTAGCACTAGCAGTACTGATTTCAAATGTCTATCAACTGAAACACGACATGTCGCAATCTGTGACGAATTATGTGAGAACCAATGAGAGTTCGATATTAGTGCCGTAAACCATGTCGTAACGTTCCTGTGGCGCACTGGCGCTTTTTTCAAATTCGAATCATAACGAGCGCGGGCTTTGACTGTGACGGACGCCGTTGCTGAGAATGAAGATGAAGATCGATTGATATGGATATGTTCCTTGCAAACATCTGGATTCTAAAGATATGGAGTACAGCAAACAAATAAAATGGATGTGATTTGTAATTGTATGCTGTGCTTTTGTGTATCTATGGTTTGCAGCATGCACAGAAATGTTATTTCCTATTAAGTAGATGAGTAAACTGCTTTCAATAAATTCAATAAAAACATTTATCGATATGACAATTAAATACAACGGATTTAAATCATTAAAGCCACGATTTTAATATTAATACATGGGAATTCATATAAATTCACACTTTACGTTAGATTATTTACGTTTTTTTAGCTGCTAACACGTAAGTATTTGTACGTTTTACTGCTATAAATACGTCTAAGTTGTACGTTTTTATGTGCATGAAAACGTAAGTAAATGTACGTGTGGTAGAACCACATTTAACGTAAAAATACACACGTATTCTCATGAGATCACGTTGGTGAGTCTGATGACACTTCAAGAAAGGAGCAGAATGCTGAAGATGACGCCAGAAGTGTGAGTCTGTCTCATTTAGATGTTATTCTCTGTGCAGTACAAATTTAAAAAGCACAAGTGAATATGAACGATTAAAGTTTAACTGGGCAGGCACACAATATTAGCTTATGTTCACACCTGGAATGTACTAATTATTAATTTAAGATCTCAGTCTGCAAAAAGACAAGAACAGCTTGATACAGAGAAGAGACCACACAGTACCTGCTCGCTGATGGGACAACGAGCAACATTCATGGATGCTGCACAACTCAAATCTACACGTCATATTTGTTCATGTCTAGGTACATTTGATGTTGTGTTTTATAAAGTACTTTGTTTCTGTGCAACACTTAATGAATGTAACTTCTAAACCTCTACACATCGGATATATGCTTTTAAAGTTGCCACTTTGCCCATTTGTTCAATAAATGTTGAAATGTATACATCTGTCTGAAGACTCTTGATTTTGTCTAATCTTGTACATGAACAGCATACAATAGCTTTTTTTTTTGTTTGCACTGAAAAGAGTACTTTATTAATTACACTTAAAACAACAACAGGGGTGTTAAATACCCCAGTGTAAAAATTTGGCGTGTTACACTTTACACTATAAGGTGCTAGATTAACACTAAAAATTCAACACCACGAACAGTGTACTTTTAACACTAGACAGATTGGGACCATATATGATCTTTAGTAGTGTTATTTTTATTTTATTTTTTTTACTGTGTGGTTATATTTTGTGTGATTTATGGTGTTTAAGTTAAAGTTTTGATGGCATTTTCTTTTCATATTACCTTTTGTGTAATGCAGTAATAATGTAGTGTTTACTTTGTTACGACTATATACTATATACCTCTTGTGGCAAAGAGTGAATTTGCGTATTCGCTTCACATTTTACACAAGTGTTGTGAATGTTCCCTGGCATATTAAAAAAAAAAAAAAAAAAAAAGAAATTTAACAAATTTGTCAGGAAGCTTAAAAAAAAATGTGTATGTTTTCTGGGATCGGGGGGGGGGGGGTCTCCTTTGGTTACCTTAAGGCACCCCTGACTAAAAATAGCACACAAACACTCTTGCACCGCTTATGATTAAGTCTGTAGCATTCCCGTGTTCTGTTACCTTTTTCCTTGTTTCCTTGCCTTGTTTCTGACCCTGGATTGTTTCCTTGTTTTTGGATTGTTTGCTGCCTGCCCTGACCCTTGTCTGTGCCTTGGATATTACTGTTTGCTGGTGTTTTGACCCTGCCCGTCTGACCACGCCTTTAATAAAGCCTTGCTTTTGGGACCTCAACTTAGTCGTCACGACTACCTACGTTATAGAATCATCAGCCACACCCAGATCCAGCGGTTTTATTCAGTTATCCAGGCTAGCCATGAATCCAGCAGCACAAGTTATTTTTCTTTGTCAAGGTGAGCAACCCAATTGAAGATTATGTGTCAAACTTTATTAAACTGGCTCACTTAACCTCATTCGATTAGGTGTGTTTAATTATATTTTTTTGTGGTGGACTATCCGAGCTGCTTAGCTCATGTATGCCATTGTGGCACACAGACGGATCTTTAAGGGATTATATTGATCTAGCACTTCAGTTGAGCAGATCTGCATTCACCGTGGGTGTAACAGAGGAGGACCACAGTATGACCACCACACCTCAGCCTTGAACTTTCAGGGTTACCTCTACTAAATCAAGTCACTCAGATCTTCCTGAGTCAAATCAAGTCACAACTAATCTTTCGGAGCCAAGTTAATTCACCAAAGTTTCAGAGTCTCTTCGTAAGATGGCCGTCAGCCCAGAGACTTTTTACAAGATGGCGGTTAAGCCAAAGCCTGCTCACATCATGCCTACCAAGCCAGAAATTGGTCACATGAACTCATCCATTCCAGAGTCTCGTCCCGCCATGGCTGCCAATCCAGAGCATTGTCCTGTCAAGGCAGCCATTCCAGAATCTCACACTCTCAAGTGAAACAATTTTGATGCTCTCAAGCAACATGATTTCACTGCTCTTGGCCCTACTGGCCATTACTCACTCCAATTATCCAGGCACAGTTTTGTCAGTCTCATAAATAGTCAATGTACTTATTGTCCTACCAGTTATGGCTACAAGCATCCTGTGTATTTGGGCTGCACACATCACTTCCCCAAAGATGGAAGCCTCTGCTGCAGGACCTTTCGAGGTGGTGATGCACACTCTAGTCCCTGAATATGTTCTCGAGGTCACTCTAGTGCCAGAGTCCGCACCAATCTTTGAGTCCGCTCCAGTTTCCCTCATCATGGCAAGGAGTGCTGCTTCCTGTTCCCATAACTACAGTTCTCTCGTCACGGTCAGGAGCACCGTTTCATGTTCCAATGCTTCCAGTTCCCTCATCACGGCCATGAGTGCCATTTCCTGTTCCAATGTTTCCAGTTCCCTCGTCACAGCCAGGAGTGCTGTTTTCTGTTCCAATGACTCCTGTTCCAGCGTTTCCCTAGGTGTCGGCATCTCCAGCAGTACCTCTGGGGTTATTGGGGGTGTTTGCTTCAGCTCCCTCCACTACAGGGGTATTCACTTATGAACACTTTGTCTGTGCTGTGCATTCAATAAATTAGAATGTTGGAAATTCATTTATTTCAGTAATTTAACTCAAATTGTGAAACTTGGGTATTAAATTCAGTGCACGTAGACTGAAGTAGTTTAAACCTTTGGTTCTTTTAATTGTGATGATTTTGGCTCACATTTAACAAAAACCCACTAATTCATCTAATCTCAAAAAAATTAGAATATGGTGAAATGCCAATCAACTAATAATCTCAAAACAACTACAAAGGTTTTCTGAGCCTTCAAAATGGTCTCTCAGTTTAGTTCACTAGGCTACACAATCATGGGGAAGACTTCTGATCTGACAGTTGTCCAGAAGACAATCATTGACACCCTTCACAAGGAGGGTAAGCCACAAACATTCATTGCCAAAGAAGCTGACTGTTCACAGAGTGCTGTATCCAAGCATGTTAACAAAGTTGAGTGGAAGGAGAAAGTGTGGAAGAAAAAGACGCACAGCCAACCAAGAGAACCACAGCCGTTATGAGGATTGTCAAGCAAAATCGATTCAAGAATTTAAGTGATCTTAACAAGGAATGGACTGAGGCTGGGGTCAAGGCATACAGACGTGTTTGGACAATTTGGCTACAATTGTCATATTCCTCTTGTTAGGCCACTCCTGAACCACAGACAACATCAGAGGCGTTTTACCTGGGCTAAGGAGAAGAAGAACTGGACTGTTGTACAGTGGTCTAAAATTCTCTTTTCAGATGAGAGCAAGTTTTTTATTTCATTTGGAAACCAAGGTCCTAGAGTCTGGAAGAAGGGTGGAGAAGCTCATAGCCCAAGTATCTTGAAGTCCAGTGTTAAGTTTCCACAATCTGTGATGATTTGGGGTGCATTGTCATCTGCTGGCGTTGGTCCATTGTGTTATTTTTTTGAAAACCAGTCATATGCATACGTTTACCAATAAATTTTGGAGCACTTCATGCTTCCTTCTGCTCACCAGCTTTTTGAAGATGCTGATTTCATTTTCCAGCAGGATTTGGCACGTGCCCACAATGCCAAAAGCACCAAAAGTTGGTTAAATGACCATGGTGTTGGTGTGCTTGAGTGGCCAGCAAACTCACCAGACCTGAACCCCATAGAGAATTTATGGGCTATTGTCATGAGGAAAATGAGAAACAAGACACCAAAAAATGCAGATGAGCTGAAGGCCACTGTCAAAGGCTACCATACCATCTCAGCAGTGCCACAAACTGATCACCTCCATTCCACGCCAAATTGAGGAAGTAATTAAAGCAAAATGAGCCCCTACCAAGTATTGAGTACATGTATAGTAAATGAACATACTTTCCAGAAGGCCAGCAATTCACTAAAAATGTTTTTCTATTGGTCTTAAGAAGTATTCTTATTTGTTGAGATAGTGAATTTGTGTTTTTTTTGTTAAATGTGAGCAAAAATCATCACAATTAAAAGAAACAAAGACTTAAACTACTTCAGTTTGTGTGCACTGCATTAATTTAATACACAAGTTTCACAATTTGAGTTGAATTACTGAAATAAATTAACTTTTTGTTAAAACTCTTACTGTTACTTACTATTACTCTCCATTAATCATTCTGAATCTACTTACCAACATTTGCAGTTTACCTAAAATTATATTTCCTCAAAAAAAAAAAAAAAAAACACTTTCAGGGCAAAAACACAAATGATGAGCTGTATACTATGTAATGTCAAAAGGCTATAAAATACAGATATATTTTCAACTATATCGCCCTGCCTTATCCTCTATGTTTAGCTAGCCTGTTTCGGTCAGCAGCCAAATGCACTACAAGTAACCAGTGTTGCTTTATACTTTGAGACCCTGGAGATAAAAAAATCAATGAAATGTTTACCATGAAAAACATACATGATATTATAACTCTAGGCTTCACATGCAGTGTCACAAGATCATGCTTAAAGTTGCTTGTGTGAGTGTGTGGACATTAGATTCTTTGGTATGAGGTATATAGTGGGCAAAGTGGATAAGTGTCTAAACGCTGTGCATCGGTCTCCTCTATAATGCCCATAATGAGGCTAGAAGCAGAGATTTAGGAATTCATCTGGTGGTTCAGTATCCATCAAAAGAGCCCACTCTACAGATATAAACAAATAACATTAGAGATAATCAGAACCAATTATCGGTTTGACCACTATTGTTCAAATTTCGTAATATCAGGCCTACCAATAAAGGGCACATTTTTCTTTAAATTATTTTTCTTTTGGACATACATCACTTATTCAACAACTTTATGATTTGTTAGTATTTTTATGGTTATAATCAACATTATTGTAGTATGTGTTGCGTATGTACGTGTTGCATTCTAAAGATTACTTAATTATCATTGCCAAAAATCAAAAATGTAAACATATCAGTTGAACATATCAGTACCAGTCATAGAAAATATCTCTAAACTACACATAGTGTTTAAGCCTAGCCAGTGGTGTGAGGTATCATATGCTAGTGCACCTATGATACCTAAAAATGCGGTCTAGGCAGGCAGCTCAATAGGTTTTAAGACACAGCCCGACACAGTGTTCCACGTGATTGTCAGGATACGATGGACTCAGAGATCGAGGTGATGTTAAATAACACAACTTTATTGAATTTTAGGATAGCAGGTGTAAGGGATTCGGGGAAAAAACCCGGAGCAACAAAACATAGGCATTCGGGATCCACAGCGGGTAATTTTTCACTAAACGGGTTAGGGACTCAAATTATCTTTCAGAATAGTTCAACAAAGGGTATCAGAATCCACCACGGGTGAGTATTCCTCTTCAGATCAGTGAATGTGAATTGTCTTTTCCAGACGAGAGGATTTAAGTGAACATAAGATGCGGGATCCACCACAGGGTAATGCACATTCTTGAAATCATGTATTCCGTGAATCCAATCCCAGAATGATAACACTGGCCTTATTTCTTACAGGATAAGGTGAGGGTTCAGCGGGAGGAACAGAGGTATCAATGAGCCTTGGATGAGTGCTGGAAGCTAGGACATCGGTGATCAACAGCAGCTCTTCTGAGGATTACAGACAGAGTCAGAGGTTAGTGATACACAGGTGAGTATTTTCAGTGAACAGAGTATTCAACAGGTTTTCTCTAATAGACAGTGACAGAGGAAATACGGTCAGTTCCTGTTGGAGGCTTGACGCTAGACTGCAGTGAGTGTGAGTGTTTTATGGAGCTGGTTGATGAGGTTACTGATTGTGAACAGGTGTGGGTGATTAGAATTCTGGGGAGATTGAACGTTGTGTGGATCGTGATGCAGAGTCTGCTGATTGGTTTCTGACATTACCCCCCCCTCTAGAGTCCGCGCCAGCGGACCTTAGACCTCGATGTCTTGGAGGTCTGCCTCTGGGTCGAGGTGCCGGTTTGTCAGGATGCTGAGCATGGAATTTGAGAAGCAAAGTAGGATCGAGGATATCCTTTCGAGGTATCCAACATCTCTCTTCCGGTCCATATCCCTCCCAGTCGATCAAATACTCCAATTGACCATTTCGACGTCGAGAGTCCATCACTTCTTTAACCGTATAGATGGGATCCGGTTCTATAGGTGGAATAGGAGGATCGTCTCCGGGAGCCAATTCTGCTGGGGAGCCAGGTACAGGTGGGTAATGAGGTTTGAGAAGGGAAACATGGAAGGTAGGGTGGATCCGATACTGAGCGGGGAGTTGAAGCTGATATGTGACCGGATTGATCTGCTTGACAATGGGGAACGGTCCGATGTATTTTGGGCTAAGTTTACGGCAGGGTTGTCGGAGTCGCATATCTTTGGTAGAAAGCCATACCAATTGTCCAGGTTGGTAAACGGGAGTTTGGCGTCGATGAGCATCTGCAAAATGTTGTTGACGATTAACTGCTTGTTGTAGGTGCTGATGGGCTTGATTCCAAACATTTTCACTCTCCCTAAACCATTCATTGACTGCAGGTACTTCAGATGGTTCCCCAGACCATGGCAACAAAGGAGGTTGATAGCCCAGTACACATTGGAAAGGTGTGAGTTGAGTGGATGACTGTCTGAGAGAGTTTTGTGCGTACTCTGCCCAAATCAAGTAGTGACTCCAGATGTGTTGATTGGAGTGGCAGAATGTACGCAAAAACCGGCTTACATCCTGGATCTTCCTTTCAGTTTGTCCATTAGTTTGTGGATGATAACCAGATGAGAGGCTTACCGTCACATTCATTAGGTTGAAGAATGCTCTCCAAACCCGAGAGATAAATTGGGGACCTCTATCGGACACAATGTCTTCTGGTATTCCAAAGTTTCGGAAGACGTGTTCCATTAATAACTGTGCCGTGACAAAGGCCGTAGGAAGATTCTTGAGTGGGATTTATTTGCAAGCCTTTGAGAACCGGTCGATGGCAACGAGGATACAGGTATTCCCGGCTGAGTTTGGGAGATCGGTGACAAAGTCAACCCCGATATGGGACCAGGGTCGATTTGGAACAGGGAGTGGGGCCAGTTTACCGGCTGGAAGGTTTCTTGGGACCTTGGACATGGCACATGGAATACATCCCTGGATAAAGGTTGTGATATCTTGTTGCATGTTTGGCCACCAATACCGGAGTTGGAGCGTGGAGCATGTCTTGTGTACCCCTGGATGCCCTGTGCCAACTGATGAATGGGCCGAAGAAATTAAGGAATTGCGGAATTCTTGAGGCACATAAATCTTTTCTGGAGGGCATTCTGGAGGTCCAGGATGCTGTTGAGATAGCTCAAGTAACTGTTCATTGATGTCCCATTGGATGGGGTTGACGAATATCTGTTCTGGTAGAATGGTCTCTGGTTCTGCGATCGGATCTTCAGGGGCATGGATACGAGAAAGAGCATCTGCTCTGATATTCTTGGAGCCCGGACGATAAGAAATTCTAAAATGGAAACGAGTGAAGAATAATGCCCATCTGGCTTGCCATGGATTAAGTCGTTTTGCTTCTTTTAGGTACTGGAGGTTCTTATGGTCAGTGAAGACTATGAACGGGTGCTTAGCTCCTTCCAACCATTGCCTCCACTCTTCCAAGGCAAGTTTCACTGCCAAGAGTTCGCGATTACCTATGTCGTAGTTGCTTTCAGCAGTGAACAACTTCTTTGAAAAGAAGGCACAAGGTAAGGGCTTGGAGGAGCTCTCAGAGTATTGAGATAAGACAGCTCCTACACCTGAGGTAGAGGCATCGACTTCAACGATAAACGCCTTTTCAGGGTCTGGGTGCTTAAGCAGGGGAGCAGTGGTGAATGCAGTCTTGAGTGAGTGAAAGGTACGGTCAGCCTCTGGGGTCCATAGAAGGGTCTTGGGTTTACCTTTAAGCAAAGAGGTTAAAGGAGCTGTTAACATGCTGTAACCGTGAATGAATCTTCGGTAGAAATTAGCGAAGCCGAGAAATTTCTGGAGCTCTTTGATCGAAGTTGGAGTGGGCCAGGACATGATGGCATCAGTCTTCCTATTATCCATTTCCACACCTCTTTCACTAATTTGGTAGCCCAAGAATTCAACCTGAGATTGATGGAAAGTGCACTTTTCAGCCTTTAAAAACAGATTGAATTCACGGAGTCTTTGGAGTATTGAGGAGACATGATGTTGATGTTCTACTGGATTTTTGGAGAAAACTAAGATATCATCAATATACACCAACATAAAGTGCCCCAGGAAGTCTCGGAATACCTCGTCCATGAAGCTCTGGAAGACCGAAGGAGCGTTTACAAGGCCATAAGGCATGGCGAGGTATTCATAGTGTCCTGCAGGAGTGATGAATGCCGTCTTCCACTCATCCCCTTCTCGAATCCTAACTTGATTATAGGCACTTCGGAGATCCAGCTTGGTGAAAATTTTGGCTTCTCTGAGTTGCTCCAGGGCTGAGGGAATGAGTGGTAATGGATAACTGAACTTTGTGGTGATCTTATTTAAAGCTCTGTAATCAATACAGGGTCTTAGACCTCCATCCTTCTTGGATACGAAGAAGAAGCTAGCCGCTGCGGGGGAAGTGGAAGGACGGATATAACCTTGTTGTAAGGCTTCTTCAATGTATGCTCGCATGGCTTCTTGCTCAGGAATTGACAGGGAATAGATGCGACCCTTTGGGACAGATTCTCCGGGAATCAGATTAATTGCGCAATCCCAGGGTCGATGTGGGGGTAACTTGGAGGCCGCAACTGGATTGAAAACGTCGGAGAACGAGGAGTAACAGTGGGGAAAAGTGACAGATACATTTTCTGTGGGACTTTCAATAGAAGTGGAACTCAAACTAATGATTTTTGGTGATTGGGAGTTGGCCTGAACGGAGTGAGGTTCTTCTGAAAGGAGACACTGACAGCCCCATCTATTGATTTTGCCAGTCTGCCAGTTGATATCAGGTTGATGACGGATTAACCATGGCCATCCTAAAATAACCTCAATCTGACTGTTTTCCAGGATAAATGGTTCGAAACTTTCTTGGTGAGTGTTATCAGTGTACAAAGTGATAGGTGGTGTCTGAGTGGTAACGTACCCCTGGTTGATAAATTCGCCAGTTACAGCGTGGATGGAGTATGGTTTTGGAATGTTGATCCTCTGGAGTTTGAGTCTCTTACAGAGCTTCCCTGATACGAAGTTCCCCGCTGACCCGGAATCAATGATGGCAGCTGCGGAGACTTGGAGATTGTGGAATTTCAGAATTACTGGAATAGTTAGAGGAGTTGAAACTGGAATTAAAGTTTGCACTGAACTCACCATCAGTCGAGGCGGACGAGTAGGACATGCTTTGAGAAAGTGACCTGCTGTCCCGCAGTACAGACATAACTTCAGTTCTCTTCTTCGGGTACGTTCAGCCAGGGATATTCTATGAGCATTGACCTGCATCTTTTCGGGTGAACTCTCAGAAGTGGAGTCAGATGGAGGTCGATTGAAATGTGTATTGGGTAATCGGGAATCGTGATAACAACTCTGTGATCTTTGATGAATGCGCAGGGTTTGTTGTATGAATTTTTCTAGCCCTAGATTATCATCATAAATGGCGAGTTGTAGGCGGAGAGCAGGATTCAAACCTCGACGAAACACAGAGATGAGGGCCTTTTCATTCCAACCACTTGCAGAGGCTAGTGTCCGGAATTCGATGGAATATTCTGAAACAGATTTGTTATCCTGGCAGAGCTGCAACAATTTGTCACTAATGGAGGAATCACTGATGGGTTGTCCAAACACCTCCTTGAAATGATTGACAAAACTCTGCAATGATGTAGTAACTTCTGTTTGTTGCATCCACAGTGACTCTGCCCATCTTAATGCTGATCCAGATAGATGTTGAATTATGAACGAGATCTTTGATCGATCAGTGGAGTACGTCTGAGCTTGTATTTCAAGAGCAAGTGAACACTGCAACAGGAATCCATTGCAGTCCTCCTCCCGGCCGGAGAATGGCGCTAGTCGGGAGGCGGAGTTAGCCAAGCACACCAGCGTGGGAGCAGTGTTTGCGGAAGTACCGGGAGCTGATGTTGCTGAAGCGGTAGCATTGCTTGCAGATTGTATGGGAATAGCGGCGGGTGTTGGCTGTGTTATATCCATACCATCGATTTGGAGTTTAGGTGGTCAAGCCTTCTGTCAGGATACGATGGACTCAGAGATCGAGGTGATGTTAAATAACACAACTTTATTGAATTTTAGGATAGCAGGTGTAAGGGATTCGGGGAAAAAATCCGGAGCAACAAAACATAGGCATTCGGGATCCACAGCGGGTAATTTTTCACTCAACGGGTTAGGGACTCAAATTATCTTTCAGAATAGTTCAACAAAGGGTATCAGAATCCACCACAGGTGAGTATTCCTCTTCAGATCAGTGAATGTGAATTGTCTTTTCCAGACGAGAGGATTTAAGTGAACATAAGATGCGGGATCCACCACAGGGTAATGCACATTCTTGAAATCATGTATTCCGTGAATCCAATCCCAGAATGATAACACTGGCCTTATTTCTTACAGGATAAGGTGAGGGTTCAGCGGGAGGAACCGAGGTATCAATGAGCCTTGGATGAGTGCTGGAAGCTAGGACATCGGTGATCAACAGCAGCTCTTCTGAGGATTACAGACAGAGTCAGAGGTTAGTGATACACAGGTGAGTATTTTCAGTGAACAGAGTATTCAACAGGTTTTCTCTAATAGACAGAGACAGAGGAAATAAGGTCAGTTCCTGTTGGAGGCTTGACGCTAGACTGCAGTGAGTGTGAGTGTTTTATGGAGCTGGTTGATGAGGTTACTGATTGTGAACAGGTGTGGGTGATTAGAATTCTGGGGAGATTGAACGTTGTGTGGATCGTGATGCAGAGTCTGCTGATTGGTTTCTGACAGTGATAAGGCAATATGACATAGAAAAAGCTCAGATCATCTAATATGCATTGAAAACAAAACATTTTGAGATATTGACACATAATAATGTTTGTTCCAGTCTTATTGTACTAGCATTGTAGGTCACTTCAACAGTCCTTACTATCCACAGTCATGTACAATGTCAACTTCCTCAAAGCCACAGTGACCCATCAAACTATTATGACAGCGTTTGCATTACATTAGTGTTAGCTGTTACGAGGTCAATGCAACTGCAATATGAGCATAAACTACGCTCCTGAGCCATGGCAACTCTCCACTCCCAAGCTACGCTTACTCCCCGCTCCCTAGCCATGCTGACACTGTGTTCTCAAGCATCCCGATTTCTACACTCTCAAGCGACACAGTTTTGGCATTTAAGTGAAGTTTCTTGAAGTTCAATTATCATTATAATTTTATGCCTAAACAATATATATGATATTATCTGATGGTTTTATATTTAAAAAGAAAAAAAACATTTTTAATTGCTTCAGTGTATTTTTTCACTAGCTTGAAGTGAAAGTGAGTCTAAAGAATAACTTGACTGTAATTGATCTTTATTGTGAGTAATCTATTTTGTTAAAAAAAATAAATAAATAAACTTAACATCTGCAGAATAAAATATGTTTTAGCTGGATGTTTTTATGCTATCTGTAATGTAAGGAGTCGTGACGACAAAGTTATAATAGCAAGGCTTTATTAAAAGCTTGGTCAGACAGGTAGGGTCAAGACACTAGCAAACATAATCCAAGGCACAGGCAAAAGGGTAATCCAATACACAGACAAAGGTCAGGGCAGGCAGCAAACAATCAAAAAACAAGAAAACAGTGCATGGTCAGAAACAAGGCAAGGAAACAAGGGAACACTACAGGCTTAACAATCATCAGCGGTGTGAGAGAATGTATGTCCCATTCTCTGGAAGCCCAAGGAGCGGCTTCCAGACACTCCTTCACAGACCAGAGTTCAGGAGGGAAGTAGAGCAGAAGCCTGACAAAGAGAGGGATGGAGGGCCAGGTCCATGAGGAAGGGGAGAAACAGTGACACCACAGTTCAATTCAATTCACAGCGAAAGCAGGAATTAATCGAATAAATTGATCAAATCCTGAATGCAATGTAAATCGCTTTGGATTAAAAATAATAATAATAATAATAATAATAGTAATAATAATAATAGTCTGCCAAATGCATAAATGTAGATGATGAAAGCAAAGTCATACAAACTCTGTAAAGTGCAACTTGATTGAACTGACCAAATTTTGACATGCAAATATGTGATTTAAGTTTCTGAAACAAACACTTTTACATGCAAGAATGTTCATTGTTATATTGTGAAATATCATTATAATTTTAAATATATATGATTATATAAAAAACTAATATATTTAAAGCATCAATGCTGAATTGTTTTCCTAAAAAAAAAAAAAAAAAAAGACTAATTGCAAGCTTCTGTATTCTGGTGCATGCATTTAGAACCCACTTGAGACAACAGTCTGCCAGAGCGAATCTTTCATATTGGGTATGCATATTTCTCTTGTATAAAAAACTTAACAAGCAGAGAATTTTTATCTCAGAGATCTAATTCTGCTGACGTGGCACCTCTAGTAAGGAAGGAGGAGGCAGCGCTCAAAATGTTCACCATCTTCGAGAGCCGATCGGCTCAAGCCGGGCAGGAGAAATGCTGAGATCTGATTGGACTCAACAATGGCACCCAGTGAAGCGCTCGGTATGGGAGAGAGAGTGAGAAAGTAAAGAGCACTGGAGAAGCAGGGAAACAACGTTGTTTTCTGGGCCTGCACGGCTCCTTGAATAGATTTGTTAAAACCCCACGTTTTATTTATGCTAAGCGGAGCCCATACAGCTGCGGGCTCGCCTCGCCAGAACACTTTCTAAGCCCCGACCCACACTTTGATGCTTCCGTTAGAGGTGCCCAATGAAAGGCCGTCCCGCTCCCCCTCACCCTGCCTTTTTTCAGTTTCTGCCATGCAAAGATAATCAGGTTTATGTAAAGTATGTGTGCTCCTTTGACAGTCTACGCTAGCTCATTAATTCAATCACACCCAACGCCATTGTTCTGCCAGTGTTTGAAATGCGTATGGGGACGGGGGTTTCCTTAATCCTGTCAATCACTGTTAACATTTTTCTTGCTGTTGCCATGGCTGGGGCTAGAGTTCATGAAAACAGCGAATATGAGCCAACAAAAGGAGAATAAAGACTTATTTCAGCCACTTTTCACTAAAAGGCCATCGACCATGCACAAAAACACAAGGAGTAAATGTAGACAAGTTTGAACACTACAGTCACGGTGAGGGAGGGGGTGAGCATTTGAAAACCAAACAGGCCCTATAAAAACTTGACCCCGGGAGGCTCTGGGAAAAACCTCCTGAATCGGCCCCCGGAAGAACAATGTGCTTTCTTGTGTGGCTTCTTCAGACCCACAATGGCTGCTACAGTCTAAACACATGCCAGAGATGGTCCGACACTGCCGTAAGCCAGATCAACGCACTAGAATACTGAGTGCTGATCGCAGCCCAGAAGTGGACAAAGAGAGAGTGAACAAGAGGGAGGGATCCGAAGGAGCATCGTTCCCAGAAACTTGCAACGTCAAGATGTTAATTCTAATGTGATATTTCAGCTCTTTAGTGGCCATCACAACATGTCGTCAAATGAACACAGGAATAAAGAAAAAAAAATAACAGTTTCAAATTTTTGGGGACCTTATTGATGTACTATTTACGTTAACTTATTACTTTACTTTACATGTATGCATTTAGTAAAACTTTACATTATGCACATTGCATTCAAGGTGAACATTTGATATTGTATCGGTTCTTGCTCTCCCTGGGAATCAAACCCATGATCTTGGCATTTCTAGCACCATGCTCTACTGTCCTACTGAGCTACAGGAAAGCATAATACTTCTTAATATTGGCATTTTTCACAGAATGGACTTTGAAGCAGCATAGAAACATCATGAAAATAGGATAATAGCATTGTACCACAATATTTTTTTTGGTGATAGGAAGTGTCAAAAATGTACTGTATATAGCCCATTTACACCAAGAACGATAGCCATAAGGACAACTATATTAGTGTCCACATCAATGGACCATAAAGTTCAGTGTATTATAAGCACACACTACAGTTGTTTTCTGCTGCTTAAAATGCTCAAGCAAAATCAGGTCACACTTTACATTAGGTGGCCTTAACTACTTAACCATTTGATACAATATTTTTATCATGTGTATGCATGCTGATGCATTGTAATTAAAGGGTTAGTTCACCCAAAATTGAAAATTCTGTCATTAATTACTCACCTACTCATTAATTACTCATTCAGGTCAAATCACAACAATGTAGAAAAACGGATCCAGCCTGACGCAGCTGACACTGAACAGCATATGTTTACAGATATTCTCAAAAATGGCACCAGGGTGATGCGGAGGAGACGAATTGTTGAAGTTTTTTTTTTTTTTTTTTGCACAAAAAATATTCTTGTAGCTTCGTATAATTGCGGTTGAGCCACTGATGTCACATGGATTATTTTACAGATCTCCTTACTACGTTTCTGGACTTTGGAACATTTCAGTTGCGTTGCTGTCTATGGAGGGTCAGAGAGCTCTCAGATTCCATCAAAAATATCTTAATTTGTGTTCTGAAGATGAACGAAGGTCTTATGGGTTTGAAAGAGCATGTGGGTGAGTATTTAATAACAGAATTTTCATTTTTGGGTGAACTAACCCTTTAAAGTACCTGCATGTAATTAACATTTCTTGATATACTGTGAACTTTACCTCTAACTTTAAATCAAATCTTTACCACAAACCTATAACTATAACCCTTATAACCCCAACCTTACCTTTAGTCCAAAACCTAACATTACAGCAAACTCATTAGCAGCAAATTAGTGAAATTTCCAGAATAAGATGTAGCTAAAGCCATAAATCCATAGTCTTAAAAACATCTGATGTTATGTTTAGTACATAGAACTGAAGGTCTGAACTAAGACCAACGAAAATAAAGTGATAAGTGATTCCAATGTTATCATTCCTCCATGTTCTGGACTTCCCTATTCTCACAGATCCATTATTAAAACTGTATCATTATTAGAGGGTGACACAGGAGTGGACCCACTCCCGCAAAAAAAAAAAAAAAAAAAAAAAATCCCGTCTCGTCCCAGTCCCGGTAGAATGACTCCCGTTCCCTCACACTCCCTTGTTGTATATTTATTTTATTTTATTTATTTGTTGGCTATATATATATATATATATATATATATAGTACAGATCACAGCATGCCCACTTCAGTTGAATAAAAATCCAACAAAATTTTTATTTTATTTTTTATTTTATTTTATTGAACTGAATGCCATCTTAAACAATGCACATTGTGCACCCTTTAAACTGCATGTAAATCATCCATCATAACACAGACGTTTTCTATTTTATTTATTTATTTTTGTATTTGAAAGTAGACATTTCACTCTCTATAGATTTATTTTTCATACACAGAATTTCAAAGTTTCTAGCTCAAGTTCACATGACCGAGACCGCAGAAAGCGCATCTTGTTTGCTTTAATTATTTTACAGAAGTGAAACATTTTGTTGTCATTCTGAGTGCATACAAATAAATGTAGAGTCTTTACGGATTCTAAATATTTAATAATTTTATCTGTTTAACAAAAAGTTACGGAGTATTTTAAGAACAAGTGAGAGCACCGTGCCTCCATCTGTCCTGCTGTGAGTGCTGCTGTTCAGTTCCCACACACATGGCCATGTAAAGTTGTTACTACATACATCTTTTAGATGAAAAGCTATATTTGAGGTTGATTAATGATAGATGGGCTTTTAGATGTCCTTCCCGATGTAGACTACTGTATTACCACATAGACCAGCCGTTAACAATCTGTACGTCATTAACTCAACCAGCCACACCAAAGCAAACAGGAGGAGAGCATAAAGAGACAGAGTAATTAGAATTGAGTTCAAAATTAAAATATTGGCCAGTTTATAGTTTATTTATTTAAAAGGTAGGCTATATTTGTGTATAAAGTTGGGGATCCAATCCCAAAGGATTTCTGTGACCCACGGGAGTCCCAAAAAATGTCAGCCTCTAATCGTTATTATACTCTAGACTGATTCAAACCAAATGTTCATGAGTTTAAGACTGATTATTTTGTGAGGTTTGTTGCTACCAATGCAACCCAACAGAGGCCTGGCTGCGTTCTTCTAAGGTTAATCGAACTGTGCTTCACTGATGCCAAGCTGCACTTGTGTAGTGTTTGGACAGTCAAAGAGCAGAGTGTTTTACTCGAATCTCACAGCATGACATATTAGGAGAAACAATGCAAGCACAACAGCTATTTAGCCGAACTCGAATCATGCAGAGAGAGACCTAAACAACTGTCTTTGGCTCCGACAACAAATTAAAGATTAAAATATGGTCTCTTAAGAAGTGTGAATGCAACAAATGCTCTTAATTTTGCTCAAAGACTCATTCTTTGTTGAAAAAAATGTTAACACGGGAACACAATCGCATACCCCATGTTGGACAAAAAATAAAAAATAAATAAATCTCCCGGCGAAAATTGCAAAAGAAAGGACAGATTTGATTCTGGTGGGAGGAACTGAGAAAGGAAAACATGCAAGATCTTCCACCATTTAACACAGATTTTGAATAAGAATGTAAAGTAAGGGAAGATTAAGCCATTCAGATGGGAGTCACAGCCTACGCATCACTGCTTCTTTTCAAGCAATTTAGCCAGTGTTTGTTTATTAGTGCCTTATGCACGGCATTAGCGCTCTGCTTATCACCGCTCGCACACAGAGCAAGGCCCAGTAATGCGGCAGCATTCAAAGCGTGATATGGGACTTCTCATTTGTTTCCTCGCAGGGTTGACCTTGTTTAAGTGTAGACCATAGGAGACAGGACTTATTGGACAACGATACTCATACAAGCTATGTAAACATGCTTGGCGGCTTAGTCCCCTACCTTCTGCGATTCGACAAAGGACTTCAGAGGGGCACGAGGAGATTTGGCTGGGCTAATCTGCTGTTTTCCATATATGCATGGGCTATCACCAGACAGAGCTCGGTTTGAGAAATACCTGCGCTTGCTATCTGATTTCTGCTATTATCTCTCTCCTCCTCCTCTTCAACTTTGTCACAGTACTGCATATCTGCATATTACTCTTACTTAGACGCTTATGCGAAAAAAGCGGGCCTCATATATCTGCATTCCTATCATAGCGTCTCCTATCAGCCGAAATGCAAATGCAAAACAACACCGCGACGCAAAGCCATAAAACACACTAATGCTAGACGACTTCAGTGCTCAACAGTAATCTTTTTCAGAGAGAGTTGCCTGACAGGCAGCTTTTAAAATGAAAACCACAATCAGCACCTGGAATTAAACACAATTAGCGGGCCGGTCATGGGTGAAGGGACGCTGATTGTCCTTAAATTGACCACTAAGAGGCAGCCTCCTGTGTGAAATAATATTGAAACTGCACAGATGAAGCATCCCATTAAAGATTAAGTGAGTCATATTGCACACAACCATACAATCCCATCAGCGAGCTTATGGCCGAGGGTCCAGGAAGCCAGTTAATTAAATTAGCCATGCGTTTGTCTACTACATCCTCTTATCAGGGGGTGAGGCTTGCAGGGGAGAGTGTCCAGGTTGTTTGCGGTGTCCGTGGTTTGATTTAGTTTCTCTCTTGGCTCAGCTGCGGCTCTGGAAGTGGTAATGAGGAGGCCATTAGGGGCAGCGGAGCGTACAGGAGACACAGAGAGAAAGACTGAGGCCTGTGACAGAAAGGTCATATCTAGTCTTAGCCTCTGTCGGCTCTCACACTGCCCGCCCCGGGAACACTTCCAGACTCTCTCATGCGGATTCTTCATTTAAATGGCAAGAGCTGCCAAAAGCCACCAGCTGTAATGTGATTGGCTGCTGCTTCTTCCTCTAATCAGGGTGCACAGGTTGACACATTTCTAAAAAAAAAAAAAAAAAAACACTTTAGCATAATTTTAAATACAGCACCTGTTAAACACTTTAAAATAATTTTCTGTAACTCTTTCTATGAAGTCTGTATTTATAATACATTATAAGAGTATTCTTAAGTCGTCAAAATGAACACATAATGTATTATGAAAAATCTAATAATATGTTGTATCATCTCATGAGTAATCATAACAACAGTTTTAATGCATTATAATACTTACTTATTTGTGGTTATTATGGCTATTAAGAGTACAATCTTTTATAATACACAATAAACACAATGCATCCACTGAATTGACAGATTATATTTCCCAGATGTAATGTATTATAAGTCTCATATCTTGCTATTGTTAACTTGTTACTTTACTTAAAACATACAAAGACCTCTTATAAATAATATATATATTTTTCTTAAACAGACTAAATGTAATAAGGCACATCTGATTTTAACTATATTTATTGTAATATCATTAAGATACTGTACAGATCTTAAATAAATAATGTCAAGATATGTGACTTATGTAGCTCCAGGTTTATAGTAGAGTTTTTTTTTTTTTTTTTTACAAATCGGGCTCATTTAGCTTCTCTCCTTTTATTGTGCCCATATACGCGGAAAGCACACATAGGTTACTGTATGAAATACTGTTATAATGACTATAGGCTAGTATAAATATTATAGGTTACATCGCCTACGCAACAGCATATACATACGCATTAGCATACAGGTGACAGTTGACCATGCAGAGCATCAGGGAAATGTTGGAGCATGGGGAGTTATAAAAAGTTCCCAATTCTTCGGGAAAAACTGCACTTTTAAATAGTTTTGATTTGATTACCATGACAAGCCAATTGGTCATGTGCAATCCTCATCATCTCCTCATTAGATGCACCTTTAAGAAATGCATCTATCGATATCGATTTAGATTATAATAGAGTTATTCTTATAATAAAGAGTTAGTTTGTTAAGTACCAATTTAAAGCTTTCTATATATATATATATATTTATCATGTCTGTGAGGAATGTATTCCCTGCGTTTTGGTTCATTTTTGTGAAACGCTCCTATTCAAGACCAGACGGCATAAACCGCATCATGTTTGTTTTCTTTATTTTATAAAAGCACAACGTTTTCTTGATATTGTGATTGAACAAAAATAAAAGTAGACCATTTACAGTTTCGAATAATGAATCAAAAATGACGGCTGGCGCCTCTTTGTCCTGCAAAGGCATAGCGTCCACTCTCTGCACAAACTATTGGATATAGCGCACATTTATCTAGGTTTAACGTTTAAACATTGTCATGTGCTTGAACTGTTTTAGTATATTTATAGATTTTATTTTAGGCAAGTCATGATGATTTGAGAAGTCTAAATTGATAAAACATATATGATCAGTTTACTGTCTGCCGCTGGCCGCTTGGTCAGTACTTTAATAAAAAAGAACTTATATTTAACGAACAAAAAATGCTAGAAATAATCACTTTGCCATTACATACAAAACTGAACTATTTTTAATAGCTGTTTTGGGAGAAGGGGCGGGCTCGGATCAGTAATTCTGATAATCTGTCGGACACAGGCTGGGCTCAGGCCAGAGTGTCTCCTAAATTTGAGACCCGTGCAGGGATCTGGTTTACGGACGATCGGGTAGTTAGCTGACACATGCAAAAGCCTGCAATCACTTTCCTGTGTGCGCTGTTTTTTTTGTTTTTGTTTCACTTTCGCTTTCTTTATTCTGCCAGTGGCATTTCATAATGCCATGGTAGGCACACATAAGAGCATGCTCTCTCCGCCCGAACCGTCTTGCAGCACTTCTTCGTCTTTGCAAAATCCTTGCTACAACATCGTATAGATGACATTGTCTCTTCTGGTGTTCATAAGTGTCTTCATAATTTCTGGTTCACTTGCAAAAAGGGCAGTGTGAAAGAAGAAAAAAAAAAGATAATCAACATTGTATTTGGTCCGGACCAAAGCAAGTGAACTAGCGGACTTAGTTTACATTTACTTTAAATGCAAGTAGAGTTCTGACCCACTGAAGACGCACTTTGGTATCTTTATATGTACTTTCATAACAGAAATATGGCTAAAGTTTTACTGCTGAATATACTGACAAACATTTATGATCAATTCAAATATGCTTTAATGTCATTTCTTTTGAATCTTTAATCATTTGATTAAATCTACTGAATCATGTATTTAAAAATATTTGTAATTACACATTTATAACAATGAAGTTGCAATATAGTACATTTAAAATATATTAACTTTAATATAAAATAACAAACTACAGATATCAAAAGAGAGTACTTTCCATGTGCTTTATTAAGTTAGTTAGCACATCGAAATAAGTGAACAACTTTGGTTTAAAGGATGACAAAAGATTATTAAGCATTTGCTTAAAATAATACTAATACTAATAATACTACTACTACTACTAATAATAATAAAGATATCCTTAAACATTATTCCACTGTGTGATGTATGGGAATAACTGCCAGAGCTTATTATTGTTCAATCAGAAGTTTGGTGCAAATAAATAGGCAAAATTAATTAATTAATTAGAAAATACTTAAAATGTTAAATATTAAACTTCTGTACTGAACCCGTTCAATATTATTTGTGTTACGGAAATTAAAGATACCTCAGATATATCTAGTGCAATAGAAATGATATTTCTAATTATTTTGTTATATTTTTTTTATCAGTGATCAGATTTACAATTGATGTATTTAAATTTACATACACTGAACAGGAGACTAGAGGGAGGACACTGATTTAAACTAGCAAACAGATCACCCTAACAACAGCATAGCAACACTCAGTCAAGAGCCCACAGCACACTAGCATCATGGTGCTGAGGTTTACACAGGCCTCAGAACTTTTAGCTGGATGAAAAGAAAGTATTATTTGGACACTGCAGTGCCTCTCATTGAATGAGCTTCCACTCACAGCTGATCATTAGTGTGGAATCACTGATATCAGATTCACATTCCTGAACTGTGATTGGTCAATTTAGATGTCAGTCAAACAGCTTTATCCTGTTTAAGTGAGAAGTTACCTGCAGTTACACATGACACACTGTTGTTAGTTGTTAATGTTTCTGAAAGAAGTCTTTTCTGCTCACAAAGGCTGCATTTATTTGAACAAAAATACAATAAAAACAGTAATATTGTGAAATGTCATAATTTTAAAGGGGTCATATAAAAGAACATTATTTTGTGTATTTGGTGTATTGTAATGTGTTTATCTGGTTTAAAGGTGCCATAGAATGCAAAATTCACTTGTATAAGGTGTTTGAACACAGTTGTGTGGCCACAGTGTGTAAAAACAACCAGCTGGTAAAAATCCACTCACTCATTGTTTCATAATTCCAATAAAATAATAAACAGTCTCTCCACACAAGCATTTCCAGACTGTGACGACATAGTCTGTGAAAGTCCCACCCATTTGTAACGATCTCTTCTCTATTAGCATATATACATCCCTGAGTGGAAAGCAGCGGTCCATCATTACTGTTCTCTTCCTGTAGCTGCTGGAGGTACAATGTCAGTGCCAAAGAGCCATTAAAAGTGTTGTGTGTTGGGATGCACCAATGAACATAGGAGTCTCCATATACTGCTAAGGACACGGTGGTTACACTTCACCTTTGAAGGAAATGTCCCAGAAAAAACCCCCGGAACTCACAGACGAGAGTCAGTTCAGAGTTGCTGAAGTTGTGCAAAGATTGCTTCTGAAAGAGGGATCGATACCAACGCTTCGTGCACAAACGTCCAGACTCCAGACAAAGTAAGCATCATGCGTCATATTTTGTTTTCCTAAAGAGCTTCTTGGCTGTCTGTAAGGCTAATGTTGTTAAAGCCAACATTGTCTCTGTCTGTTTTCACTAATCAATGTTTTCGCGTTTGGAAGCAATGTGTGAGGTCAGTAACACAGTCACAGTAACACCGGTGGTATGCCCACAAGCATGAGCTCTTGAAGCTCCACACTCTTCTGAGAAGGGAGCAGGGTTGTCAGAAAAAATAAACTACCGCGGACATAATAAAAAGCAACATGCAGCAACAGTGTTAAAGTATCCCAATTCCATGGGAAAACCGTGAACTTGGCAACACTGGAAGTTAGGAGGGAGCACCAGCTCATTTTCATTTAAAGGGGACATACACATAAATAAAGAGTTTTGGCTCATACCCTAAAAGTGGCAATTTCAAGAAGGAACAAAAAAATATCTGTGGGGTATTTTGAGATAAATATTGATATAGACACTCTGGTGACATCAGAGAACAGTTTAAAATATTGTATTAATGCATTCTATGGCAGCTTTAAGGTTAAAAAAAACATTATTGTCCACATATCGTACATTATTGTTTCCCCTCTATGCCTGCTTTTCTGAAATGCGTCAATATTTCCAAAGCCCATCATTCTAAAAAGCCAGGTGTTCTCTGATTGGCAAGCTATCCAGTGTGTTGTGATTGGCTGAATATCTCAAGCGTGTGATGGAAATGTTATACCAATAAACACTGTGATGCCGTGTGCCCGACGGGTAAGATAAAATGTCAGGACACCGGTGCGATGAGACAAAACCAATAAACCCCATTACAAGCGAGGAATTTGTTGCATTCAGTGGGGACATAATTACTGATTATAATGACTTACACTGTCTTTTTATACATTGCATTGTGCATCGCACTGCATAAACATAAAACCATGTCTGCATTTGTGATCAGAGTAATGACAAACAACAAGCTCTAACAGTTACTCTACACTGATCAAATAATAACGCTGCTCGAGAATAAAAGTTACGCCTTCTTTCTTTGCTTGAACATTTGGGCGGCGTTATGCAAATCTTTCCATATCGTCACGTAGACGTGGGGGCTTGTTTGAACGAGCCGTTTTAGGTAGGAGTGGTTAACTCTTAACTTTTATTAAGAATATCTCTTTGGATTTGAGACCTTAATCTACAACTTTACAGATCGTATTTATGCACCAAGAGCTTCTAACACTCCAAAGAAAAAGTAAAAATTTTAATTGCATCATATGATCCCTTTAAAGAACCGTTTTCTATGTGAATCTCTGTTAAAGTGTAATTTATTTCTGTGATGTGCAGCTGTATTTTCAGCATCATTACTTCAGTCTTCAGTGTCACATGATCTTCAGAACTCATTCTAATATTCTATTTATATTCACTCATTAAAATTAATTAAAAAGCACTTTACAACACATAAAAACAACACAAAACCTAGAAATACATTGAATACTAACCCAACCTCTCAAAGGCTTAAGACAAGAAGTCATTTTTGACATGAGCATTAAAAATATTTAAAGATGTGATCTTTACGGTCATGAGACAGACTATTCCAAAGCTTTGGACCTGAAACAGCAAAGACCTGATCCCCTTTTTACTTGAGGGACAGAAAGTAATGGTTTATTATTTGATCTTAACCCTCTGGAGTCTAAGGGTATTTTTGGGGCCTGGAGAAGTTTTGTCATGCCCTGAGATTTGTGCTTTTTTCAGTTTCTTATCAATATCTGAATGGATAAAGTCTAATCTCACTGTAAACAGCACAAACTGGGCTATAATAATATGTGAAATGCATGTATGTACATGATTGTGTTTTTGAGAAAAAAAATATTATGCGTGGTTAGTGAAAAACTAAAAATGTTAAAACACTTGAAAAAGGAAAAAAAAACATAGAGAACATTGGTTCCCGGGATTTTTGAGAACTGGAGCTTGTAGCCTAGAATTTTTCTTTCTAAATTATGTGAAAATCATCTTGTTTACTCACTTACAGAAAACAATATATTGATTTACATTTTCTAAGACACTTTTTGTTGGTAAAAGTCATATGCGAGTAGGCGTCAACTATCATGAATATGATTGTGATTTACACCTGAGAAGACAAATGCCCGCATAAGTGGCGACTGCAAGGCGGTGGTGGTTCTCTGCACCGCCCTGGTGGGCATCAGTCTCGTCTGCTCATCTGGGGTGGTCCTCTGGGCCACCCTGGTGGGCTTCTGTCTCGAACACACAGCTGTGGTGGTCTTCTGCGCCAACCTGGAGGGCTTCTGTCTCATCCGCACAGCTGTGGTGGTCCTCTGCTCCGCCCTGGGGGGTTTCTGTCTCGTCTGCTTGGCTGTGGGGGTCCTCTGCGCCACCCTGGTGGTCATCTGTCTCATCTGCTTGGCTGTGGTGGTCCTCTGCGCCGCCCTGGTGGGCCTCTGTCTCGGATGCAAGGCAGTGGTGGTTCTCTGCACTGCCCTGGTGGGTCTCTGTCTCTTCTGCTCAGCTGGGGTGGTCCTCTGCGCCACCCTGGTGGGCTTCTGTCTCGACCACATGGCTGTGGTGGTCCTCTGCTCCGCCCTGGGTGGCATCTGTCTCACCTGCTTGGCAGTGGTGGTCCTCTGCGCTGGCCTGGTGGGCCTCTGTCTCGACCGTACGGCTTTGGTGGCCTCCAGTTGCATCTGCGCCGTCCCGGTGGGTTCCAGTTCCACCTGCTCCACCCTGGATTCCTCCTCCGTCGGCTCTGCCCTGGGCCCCTGAACTTTCCATTCCGTCCTGGTCTCTTTGTGTTGTTGTTTGTTTTTGTTTTTTTCACTTCCTGTCTCTGTTCCCCTCTATGGACCTGGCCCTCCGTCCCTCCCCATGGTCCTCCACCGGTCCACTTCCCTCCTGGTCTCTTTGTGGTGTTGTTGTCGTTGTAGTTTTTTCCACTTCCGGTCCCTGTGTCCCTCTATGGACCTGGCTTTTCGTCCCTCCCCCTGGTCCTCCGCCGGTCCACCTCCCTCCTGGTCTCTTTGTTCTTTGGTTTGTTCTTGTGTTCGGTGGAGCATCTGTTAGCTGCTCCTTAGAGGGGGGGGTAATGTCACAATGTCTAGTCTGTGTTTCCCTTGGTGTCCACTAGTGGTCTCACTTCCCCATAGTCACCCCACTGCAGGCACTACATTTCCCACAAGCCTTTGTCCCATTCATCACTGTTAATTGCACACCTGTAATTGTACTCAGCTGTATCCACTTTCATCGTTTTCACCTGTCCATATAAACCAGCCTGTCTCTCTCTGTTTCATGGAGTCCTTGTTTTCCGTCACCGACTTTCTCATGTTCCTCTTGTATTTTTCATGTGTCTTGTTTTTGGACTGACTTTGTTGTTATTGACCTCTTGCCTGTTTTTGGATTGGATTTGTGGATTCCCCATTAAATACTGCGATTGGATCTCTCTGTTTGTGTGTAAGTGTGAACGCAACAATTTCAAAAAAATGCTGTTCTTTTAAACTTTCTATTCATCTGTGAATCCTGAAAAATAAAAAATTTCCACAAATATATTGGACATTATTAACCTTCTTTATATATTTTCTTGACATTATAGGCTTTAATCGAGTAATAGACCTAATCTGGAAGAAGCGACTCTTAACCACGGCATTGATTTGCTTATCAAAGCTCAGTTCTGGGTCAAGCACAGCGCCAATTGTATTTTTTTGTTTTTGTTTTTTTTTAGTCATGGCAATAGTTTAATCATGTGCCTAAATACTGTAGGTAACAATATCTAAACAAGCTTCGTAAGGGCCAAAAAGCATAATCTCAGTTTTACTTTTGTTCAATTTATTTTGACCAAATTATGAGTCATCCAGATCTTCCTCCTCCAGACATGCCAAAAGTGAAATAGAACCACAAAGTTTTCTACATTTAAAGGGAGATAAATTTGTGTATCTCTAGCATACAAATGGGCAGACATGTAATAGTCGTAAATGTAATGTAAAAATCAAGCCCAGAGGCAACATATACAAGGGCAATAGGTAGGGCCACTAACAGAGCCCTGAGGAACCCCACAAGTTACATGTACTGTTGTTGAACAAAGTTACCATACTTCACAGTAAGATAAGGCTTGAACCATCCCATTTATTCCAACCAAATGGGATTTGCTGCTCAAGAAATATTACTCATTATTATCTATGTTGAAAAAAGTTGTGATGCCCAATATTTTTGTGGAAAAAAGAAAACATTTTATTTTTTTCAGGATTCTTTTATGAATAGAAAGTTCAAAAGATAGGCTGGCTATATGCGCCATTCATACGGGACATGTCCCGGCCAGGATTTTAATATTGCCTAAAACATCTAGAGCAGTTTAACCAATAACATGTAGGTATTGTACAAAATCGACCAATTGTGGGGCTGCGTATGAGAAGGTGAGATCTAGAAGGAACGATCAAAGCAATGCAAATATGTGCATGTGTTTGTTCGTTCGATTGACTTGAAGCGTCGCTCCGCACAAATCCAAAAAAAAACAAAGTGCGCCGCAATGCTTCAAGTCAAACGAACGAACAAACACGTGAAAGTGATTCAATAGCATAAGGAGCCTTCTACTCTGCTCTTTATAGCTCTCATGAGTGTTACACAACTATCAACCTGCACAGTGCAAATAGCCAAAACCTGGATCTTTTAGGCATTATTAAAATCCTGGCTGGGACATGTCCCATATGAACGGCGCATGTGGCCACCCTTTCAAAAGAACAGTATTTATTTAAAATAAAATAAAAAACTTTTGTAGTATTATAAAGTATTTGTAGTATTACTTACTGTCCATTTATTGTGTCCTTGATGAATAAAAGTGTTAATTTCTTTTCCCATGTGTGTATATGGATCTGTGGGTTGTCTGTCTGTGTGGAAGCAAACCCATGGCTGGTTATGCATTGGTTGAACAGCAGGGCTCCTCAGGCCCCAGATCCTCTCAGCCTCAGGCGCGTCTGGGAAGCACAGCAGCCGCTGGTCCTCCATCACAGAGCACCTGTTCCAGCTGCTTCTACCCTCCGACATCCACCCATTAACCCACGGGCAGACACCGGCGGCAGGCCTGTGTAATTAGAGTGAGGCCTTTGGAAACATGAATGGGAAATGTCATTTTAAAGCATATGATTGATGACAGTCTCTCTGTGATGTTACATTTAAGCCATTGTAACACAAAAGCCAAACTAAAACCAACACCGTGCTTTTTCTCCCAGGCACTTACAGCAGTTTTGTCCCTGTAGCGATGAGAGATTTGATCTGGATTTGATTACATAATCATATTGGAAGCATATAGAACCATAAGCAGAGCTTTGTTAGGCATGAGTACTCTTTCATTTAATCCAAAACATGTAGATTGAAAAAGGAAAAAAATCTGCTGTGAGACACAGCAAGCGAGAGATTATTATGTTAGCTCAGATGATGTGTGCTTTCTGTCACGACAGGAGAAAATCATTTTACTCACTTAATAAAATCTACACAAGTCCCTATACAGTGTCTCTCCACACAAATCCGGCCAAACGTGTCTGATTCCCAACAGCCAGGTTATTATCACCTCAGCTCCGCACATGAATATCAAATTTCCAATTGCTTCCTCTGATTCGGTTCCATGGAAACAAAAACCTGCTTTCCCTTATTTTCATGTAAATGTCTCTATATAGGGAGAGACAAGTGTAATCAATCATCTTCATGACAAGGTAGGAGGGCTGGGATTATTGGTGCTTAGTAGTGGAGGGATCATAAAACAGGGAAATTGAAAGTGATATTTAATTGACACTGCCATTTCCAGTGTAGCGGGCAGAACAGCACACAGCCGCCCACGCCGAGAGAGAGAGAGAGAGAGAGAGAGAAGAGAAGAGAGAGATAGATGCCTGCAGGAAAGACGAGTCCAAACAAATTTCCTCATGAAACTGCGCTCGCTGCGAAAGTCTAAAGTGAGTTGTCAATCTCGGCCCTGAAAGAAAAAAAGCAAGAAAGTTAAACCATTGTCGAACAAACTTTAAATGCCAGCCACTCATTGCAAAATACCTAAATGTATATCACATAGCATCCAACTTTGCATAATTTATTATCTATCTATCTATCTATCTATCTATCTATCTATCTATCTATCTATCTATCTATCTATCTATCTATCTATCTATCTATCTATCTATCTATCTATCACTATTTCTTAAATTCAGAAGTAATGTTAGGTACATTCTGCTTAATGTATTAGATCAATAAATAAATAAATGCTGAAGCTTAAATACTTTAAAACTTATATATATTCTGATTTAATCCCGGCATGAATGAGTGTGCTGTGCATCTGAATTAGAGCAGACAGAGCATGAGTTTGAAGATGAGCTGTAATGAGAGCAAGGCATTGTGGGTCACGCACCTGTCCATCCGTCACATGACCAAATCTGAGCACCTGGCCCACAACAAGCCCCTGACAGGATGTCTATAAAAACACCAGTGACCTCTGAGCGCTCCTGTACGGCAGGAGCTCATGATTTATAGTCCGTTTGAAAGACGCTATAGAAACACGGCCGCCGCTATCTAAAGGCCGGCTGCTATTGTTCCCAGTATGGTGGCGTGACACAAGCTCTGATGTTTGAGCGATTTGGTCTGGGTGTCCCAGCCGTGCCTCAGCCACTTAAAAAAGCATTAATCACCACCCAGTTTATAAATCAAGCCGGCCAAGAGGCAACAGCGATTATGAGGTCAGAGCGAGGCAGAAGTACTTAACCAATTCCCAGCGCTAGGAGCTGATCCGTCATCTTGCTCCGGCCGGCACATTCATCATCATTCTCAGTCTCTGGCATAATGGAGCCGACAGCGCTGGTGACCGAACCGAAGGAGGAGAAAGAGATGGAGATGGGCTAAGGAGGACAGGAGATTGAGAGAGGCCGTCTAATTCCCTGACCGCATACTCTTTGCTCCCTTAACCTTCAGAGCCGCACACGTGACAAAACCTAGACAAATGTCTTAAAGATGGGCTGCTGAGCTTCTCCAATCCCTGCGCTGTATGTCAGGAGAGAAAGCAGCATTTAGGAGCGAGTGAAATGACTGAATGTGCACTGCTTCATGTACATCATACTGTTTCAAATGGCTTCTCCTTTTGTTTTTATGGCTTGTTTTTAAATGGCCTTAGTTCATCAACATGACGTCCATTCACTGGTCATTGTCAGAAGGCTTCAGAAGGAGAGAGACTGGAATGACCGAACAGAAATGTGGAATGAGGAATCAGTTTTTTCGGTCCTTGTGATTTCATAGGCTGTTGGAGAACAGCATGTAATCAAAATTTACCCTATAAGCTTTCTAACTCAATGTCCCAGACCTTTTTTTTTTTTTTTTTTTTGGTAAAATACACACCATTTTTCAATGAAAGGTTGTTTTTAATTCTAGTTTTTTATAGACTGCTTTAATTCATCAATTAAGCATTAAATTGATCTAAAGTGACATTATAAATTAAATGAAAAAATAAAATTTATCACAGTTTTCACAAATATATTGTGCAGCACAACTAATTTCAACATTGATAATAATCAGAAATGTTTCTTGATCAGTAAATCATCATATTAGAATGATTTCTGAAGATCATGTGACACTGAAGACTGGAGGAATGATGCTGAAAATACAACTGTGCATCACAGAAATAAATGTTAAAATGTAATAATATTTCAAAGTTTTTACTTTATTTTTGATCAACTGAATGTAACTTTGAAGAGGCTTCTTTTTAAAATATTTTAAAATCATGCAGGCTGCAAACTTATGCACAGTAGCAAATTTTCAGAAGTATTTCAAAATATTTTTCATATCACAATATCAAAATAGTATCTAAGTGAGAATCCTGATGCAGCACATGTATTCAATGAAGATGTAAATGAGTGAACACTAAATTGAACATGTGTTGGGCACTCTTTTTCATTTCCATCCTCTTGATAAATTCGCTGATGCCGTGTTTGACTTGAACATCTTTAATATGGCATTGAAGTGTGCTGAAGACAGCTAATTGACCGCTGTGCCACAGGAGACGCTGTTCAACTAAAGCAGACCAGGCACTTTCCATTACTCGTGCCTTTCACCAGAGAATCCGCTCTGGAGGCCAGCTAAATTGTGCTTTAAAAAAACATAATGATGTGTAATAATTTGCCGTCAATAGATGCACTAACAGATGGAGGATGAGAAGAGTTTCCTCAGCGGGAGAGTGTTTCGTAATCAAATAACACTGCTAAATCACCAAAACTCACCCGACAAAAGTAATGCCCTCCTGAAAGGGAACAGGTGTAGGAATTTGATAGAACTGGAAAAAGCTTGAAATGTCCACACTAATTTTATTGCTGGTCTATTAATCCCCACAGAAGCACCAGGTCATGAGATCATCCCGCTCCTGTAAGCACTCAGGGGTTTATACAAAAATAACCTCAGTTCATCCACACAAAGAGCACGAGATTCCCCATATCCTGACACAAAATGCCTCCTCCATCTCCGGTCCCTCCCCAAAAATAAACCCTACTGCACTAAACGCCATCCTCTGCATGCAATAAAGCCTATAAGAAGGTGTTTATCAAATAGTTGGCTCTGCTTTAACAGGTTTATGAAAGTCAAAATGAAGCTTAAAGCAGATGTTCATGATCAGCATAAATTTCTGGCAGCTTTATGACCTGTTTTGTACATACCATCAGAAAAAGGAAAAGGCTTTCTTCTCAAAACTTTCCTTCACAAGCACCGAGCTGGTCTAAACAAAGCCTTTATCTTTGACACGTGTAATTTAGGAGAAATAAAGCACCAGCTACCAAGCATTAATACTTCATCACAAGCTCCAGTAGAGCAGGGAATCGGCTCCTCTGACTGATTATGGTATCATTTTTTGTGTACTGTTTTGCATAAATATGCTCAGGTTTTCTGGAACAGAGCGAAGGACGCTTCTCAAACAAAAGATTCAGGCTCATTCACTTAGAGAGCCTGTTTATCGTGCAGACATACTATGAGAAACAACTGAGATATTAAAGAGATGTCGTTTGAGACTGTCATTGTAATACTGACAGAGATCAATCAGCACTGGACCTGCACAAACTCATCCTGAAGAATTACAGTAACACAGCCTAGAAGTGTTTCCATAGCTCTAAATAATGCATCAAGTGTTATAGAGATGTTCACTGCAAAAATCTGTACATTTACAATGCAAAAAAATAAATAAAATAATAATCATAAGAACAGAGCACTCTTTTAAACTGACTGTGCAGTCATGTCAAACACAAAACACAATGCATGAAAAGAATAATACATATATGTGAGAATATATAAAAGTCAGGGGAAAACTAATTCAATGCCGTGGCCGACGAGCAAAACAGGAACTGTTGTTATTTGTTATTACACAGGAGCTAAATGAGAAAATGTCTTTCTCACCCTGCCCTGCATCCTGTGCAGATTTTCATACAGTCCGCTTGTTTGATCATAAATTGTTGAGTGCAATGACTTGTCTCCTCCACTTTCCTCACTGGTCAGGGCAGATTAAAAAGTCCACCTCACTTCCAACCAGTCTCAGCATACTATTAGCATATATATGAGATTTGAGACATTTTCTAATATTCTCCAGCAGAACTCATCTGTCAATGCTTCTGATGAATTATAAAAGGCTTGTTTAGAAGGAGAAAGTCACTCCCTCTGCTCACCTTACAAGAGTAACCTTTACTGTTCTGGAGGAAGCTAAAACTACTTTCTGTCGCATTAATGCAACAGAGTTATGCATGCTATTATCTCATAATGCTGTGTGAAGTGATCGCCGATGTATTTGAGGAAAAAAATAAAAAACACAAAGTTGATGGCTACATGATTTTCCAATGCTAACATGGCTATATTGATATTAATACATTCATCAGTCATGAGGTGGATGTGCCAACACTATTATTGGTTCAGATATCAGGATCATCATCAAACTCTGAGATTTTGGAGGAACCCATTAAATGTCATGACTGGAGAGTTTTCTGAAAATCTCAGATACACTGAGCATCATCGACATTTAATTTAAATCGTATTTTATTTACATTTAATTTAAATATTTTCAAAAACATAAGGATGCTTGCATTTGTCTGTATTGGAAGAGATGAAAATAATTGAGCTAAATCATTTGTAGGGAATAAGCAAAGTGAAATACTTTTTACTAAAATAATAGTGAGAATATGTGATCAACAGCACTTTACTTTGACTTTCATAACTAATGTGGATGAACACCCTATCACTTTGACACACTGAGTTTGCTTAGGTGGAAACAACTTTTACACCAAACAAATGGACCAAAGTCCATCGAAAAACATAATCAGACTCTGTTTTCAGCATTGATAATAATCAGAAATGTTTCTTGAGCAGTAAATCAGCATATTAGAATGATTTCTGAAGGATCATGTGACACTGAAGACTGAAATAATGATGCTGAAAATTCAGCTTTAATTCACAGCAATAAATTCACTTAGACAACAACTGTTTTACATTCTAATACTATTTAACATTTGTACTGTGTTTTTGATCAAATTAATGCAGCTTTGGTGAGCAGAAGAGACTTCTTTCAAAAAACATCTTATACTGTATTATAATTATTTTTTTCTAATGCACCATTTTTGATAAAACATTTAGCATCCCTTCAGGAACTCAAGCTGCACTGAAACGCTATGGGCACGCCTTCAGTCTGACCACGCTCTGAATCACATGTGTAATCAGACCAATGAATGGTCGAGATGTCACAGGCAGGTGACGTAGATACCAGGAAGTTATAAAAGCACATGCTGTGAAACCGGTGTCAGCTTTCTGTTATTTAGCAAGCATTTTGTGTGTGTGTGTGTCAGTCTCATACTATTGTCAGTCTTATTTATTGTTGTTTGTCACTCTATAAAATAAGCTCCAGTATGTCAAAGGCTTCTACAAAAACAAAGATCTAAGCTGTGTGTTCCTCCCTGCCCCCGTTAAATTTTGGGTAGGGATACACACAATCTGTGCATTGTCTGCTTAGGAAACAACCCCGTATTGCGAGTTTGTTAATGCGTACACTTCACTCCTGGAAGGCTCTCTTTGAGAAAGGAGCTTTCACCAGCATTCCTCACGTTGCCAGCCCCACTTTCGCCGAGGCGGAGCAGCGGCTGGACTCATAGGGTTCGCATATGGATTCTTCCCCCTGTGGAGAAGGCTCGACGCATTTCCTGTCTCCGTCCAAGAGATTGATGTGGAGGGCGTCAATGAGCTTGCCAGTTGCACAAGCATCAATTGCACAAGCATATTATGTCAGATTTTATAATGAGCAGCATTTCAAGGGAGTGGAGCTTTCGCAGTCAGCTCATGAGGGGGCTGATTATGATTTTCCCACTGCAAAACCTTCCACTCTTGTCGGGCATGGTCTGAGGAGTGTCTCTGTGCCTGTGATCTTGCGGTTACGATGAGGCACAGCTGCGATTTAGATTGTGGGGAATCGCACATGATCTGGTGGATGGGGTGTCACCTAGTGACCAACATTAAATAATTGACTCAGGTCCCAGCCACAGAAACCCAACAGACAGTCGAACGCTGAAATACAAAATACACTTTATTAATGGGCCAACAAGCAATAAGTAGTAAATACTAATGTAAAGGAAAGTCCTCTAAGATCAAGTCTCTAAAACCCTTTACAAAGGTCAAGGTTCAGTGACTGGAGGCTTCTATGTAGTTCGCAGGAGCTGTCCTCCCTCAACAGTTGAGCGGATAAACGTCCAGAGGGTCACGGCAGTCATCAGGCCCACATGAAAATGTTACGATACTCTAGGCAGCAAACACAAAGTGTCGACAGAGATTCTGGCATAACCAAGGCAGTCTTCACTGCATCACTGGGCCCAGAAACCCAAATGGATATGCCAGAGGCTAGAAAAGAGCACCAAGAATGACCACCAACATCACAGATAGCAGAGGTCACACACACTGCAATGCAATAAAATATAGTAACAGCCCTTTAGGCAACACTAGCAAGCGTTGAGGGAAGTTCGAGGATAGCCACAATCTTCAGGACAGCACCAGACACTGGAACCACAGGATGGATATTGCTGAGGCTAGAAGCAAGCAACCACAATGAACACGGACACCATAGATACAAAGGGACACACATTCACAATGTGTGGTAATAAAATATTAGGGCCCTTCAGGCAACATTAGAGAGCTTTGGAAGAAATCCATCTGCAGTACACCGGTGTTCAAACACAGAGGCTTAGGAACCTGGGCTTCATTTGTAGAATGGGAGAGTGCTTTGAACACAATGGCAGCAGATCAACCACCACCAGGCACCACACTTCTCTGTCAGAACCAGTTTTTATCACCTTCAACCAAGGCATGGCCAGCTGTTAAACAATTAGTTGATAATTTCAAATCATCAGCAGCAAGGCAGAGGCAATAATAAAGTAACTCAACGACAGGAAGTATCGTGCGTGGTGACGAGTTCTAATAAACAGATTAAGTCACATTAGCAGGGGAGGAAGCACAATCCAAATATGGGCATAGTAATAAAAAAAGGAAGCAGATTGCCAGGTTTGTCCATGAGTAGGTGTCAAAAATGTCAAGTAGGGCAGATTAAATAATAGCAACAACAAAACCCACTACAAATTTGATGCACACACACATGGTGAATAACCAATACAATTCAGAGTGCAAATGTTCATGCACACAGTAAATACCACCACACATTAAGGCCCTAATGTCTCTGCTAATTAAAAAGATTTTTTTTTTAAAGTACAGAGTCCACCGGTGACACGGGTTCTCCCTATCTCCACCCGCATTCCCTAGATATAGAGCTCTCTCTCGTGGTTCGAAAGCCTGTGCTGCCGTTTCTCCCCCATCTGAGGAAGAGTTCGCTGCTGCTTATCTATCTTTCTCCAAGATGATTGATTTTGTTTGTATAACCGAGCAGATCACACCTCCACCTCACACCTTTTTTATATGAATCATATCACACCAGACTGTGTTACTTGTCTGGTTGTTAGGCTGCACTTAATTCTGAGGAATTAAATGAAGTATTTCATCTGACTATGAGAAGTTAAATATACAGGAGCTCTTGAGATAAAACCTCTCTTCCTTTGAGGAGGCTGGGGTGATCAGCAGGGGCTGCTGGGCAGGGGCAGTCCCAACCTACCGTATTCCATCTCCTCATTCAAGCTGAAGGCTTCTACTGGAAGGTGGGTCTGCGTACTGTCATTCCCACTGGATAGTCTTTAGCTTAAACATCCAGATGCCTAGGGCCCAGGACTTCTGAGGGCCAGCTCCCTCTGGATAAGAGCAGTGTACACCTCATTATATTGTGCCCATCTCTCCTCAGTGACCTCAAGAGATTGATCTGCCAGCCCTGCCACCTACAGTGTTTCAGAGCGCAGCGGTCTCCAAGTGCTTCTCTCAGTCTCCACCCGGAAACGTAATGGTACTAAGAGGCTCACTTGCTCTTCAGAGGTTCCTAGAGCAGCTCATTTGGCCATTCCCTGCCAGTTCGACACTTCAGGGTACCGATATAGCTGCTCTGATTACACCAGAGTTCAGTTTCGAGAGACTGATTCCCTTAGTAGACTATTTGGCAGCATGGAAACTACTGTCAAATGTGTCTCAGTGGGTCCTGCACACTTTAGTGACAGGCTACAGAATCCAGCATAGTTATCTTCCACCTCAGTTCAATAGAGTGATACTCTGGTAATGGAACAAGAAGTAAACACTCTCTTGAGGAAGGAAGCCATTGAGGTGGTCCCTACTCTCAACAGGAAGTCCGGGTTCTACAGCCGACACTTCATCATTCCAAAGAAGGAGTCAGACCTCCTCTTGCTACAGAGAGTTTCTGAGGCCTCTGCTTGCCAGAGCTCTGTTAGGACAGTCTGTGTGTGTGTATGCTGCTCTGGCTCCTCTGTGACTTCAGGGCATCCACATACTCAACCACATCTATGATTGGTTGATATTAGCTCAATGCGAGCAGATGGTGTTTCGACCTTGAAATGTCTTTCTCACTCACTTGAAAGACTTAGCGCCAAGAATAATGTGCTTTCTTCAGTAAAAAGAACCACTTATCTGGGCATGGTGTGGGATTTGACCACGATGCACGCACGTCTGTCTTCTAGTGTGCAATCGATCCTCACTGCAGTCGCAAGAGTGAGAGAAGGCTAGTCACTGACTTTCAAGCAGTTTCAGAGACTGTTGGGTCTGATGGCAGTTGTGTCAAAAGTGATACCTTTTGGCCTGCTGTACATGAGACACTGGTGGCTCAAGACCAAGAGGTTCTCCCAAAGGGGAAACCTGCCCCACATGCTCAAGGTCACGAGGCGCTGCATTCGTGCCTTAGACATGTGGAGGAAACCTTGTTTTTTGTCTCAGGGCCCGATGCTGGGAGCTCCTTGTCGCTGTGTAATGCAAGCGATGGATGTGTCCCTCACTGGTTGGGGAGCAGTCATGAGAGGCTGCTCGGCCCACTTTTCTGTGGAGTGGTCGCCATCTCATGTGGCACATCAACTGCCTGGAGATGGTGACCTTGTTCGTAGCATGGAAAAGGTACGGATGTGGATGAGGCTTCGTCTTTACACCTTTCCCCCAATCGCTCTGCTCCCGGGAGTTCTGGAGAAAGTATGCCGGGACAGCATCCTTCTACTTATTGTAGCCTCCTCTCACAGGCGGAGGGTATGATCCTTCATTCCGGACCTGAGCTGTGGAAGCTGTGGGTGTGGCCTCTGAAGGGGCGCAACTCATAGCTTCCGGTCTCTCAACCGAGGTTGTTGAGACCATCCTCCAATCCAGAGACCCCTTTATGAGGAAACTGTAGGTATTGAAGTGGAAACTTTCACTTCTTTGTGTGGAGACAGCCAGCTCGACCCAGTAAACTGCCCAGTTGGTACAGTGCGGGAGTTCCTGCAGGCCCGATTCTCTGCAGGGTTGACCCACTCTGACTTGAAAAGGTCAACGTGGCAGCCATTGTGGCCTACCATGCCCCCTCTCGGTGGCCAGTCAGTGGGCAGACACCTCCTGGTTACATGTTTTCTCTGCGGTGTGCTAAGGCTGAGGCCTATGGCCAGAGAAGCTTGTGCTTAGCTGTGGATCAGGATGCTATTCAATAGCCTTAAGTCCTCTGATCACCCTTCTCCTTTGGGGGTCAAGGCTAGGTACGTCACACCCTTCCATTGGTCCGATTACACATGTGATTCAGAGCGTGGTCACTCTGAAGGTATTCCCAAAACATTTTAATGCAGCATCTCATTCCCTCAGGGAACCATGGTTACATATGTGTGTACAACTCTGAGCAGCAGGACTGCAGTCTCTCACTAGATAATCTGTCTGATTTGAGAAAGAAGAGGCTCTTCAAGCAGGCTGCTGTTAGTACTCGAAACAGAATAAGTTTCAGCTGGATTTCATTACAGTCTTTGATACATGTAATGCAAAACATCCTTTAATACGTCACGCACTGAACTTCAGCGTCATACCACAGATTGAGTGTGGCTTACAACTCTCACCGCAAAGATACATTACACGCAGCTGCCAAACCTGTGTCTCAAGGGTGACAAAGAGGCTCAGTCTTTAGACTCGCACCCATATAAAAAACCCATTTTAATTAAATAACTAAAAAGTGCAACAGCCTGTGTCCTAAATTAATTGCTTTCTATTAGATTATGCTGTCGTCGATTTATTAACATTGTCGTACATTCTCATACATTCAATTTTCTGCGGTGCGACCGCCGAAAGAAACTCCCTCTTCTCTGAGCCGGGACATTTCCACATTTTGTTAAAGTGGATTTTGCTTTGTTAATTAAACGGGCTAAAAGGGCAGCGGCCTGGATCCTATTTCAATCGGATCCATAAATTAAGCACGTTTACAGCAACCTGTGATTATTACAGCCGCTGGAAGAATTTCAATGCTTTAGCAAATGCGATGCGACCAGTAATGGCTGTCGCTAACTCAAAAGCGAAGGGATAAATTGTATGCATTTGTTAATTAAATGAGGAAACAATCATTGTGCTGCGTCTTCAGTAACAGCAAAGGACTCATACAGAAAGAAAAGTAATAGACAATCTCACGGCGTGGCTCATTTTTGAATACAATTATGCCGGGTAATAGAGTTTGGCTCGGGCAACTTCCGCACAGCTGTCAGAGGGAAGAATGTCTCGCCTTTATTTATTTATATAGCTTTCCCCCTTCACTTTGTTTTTTATTAAATGACTAAAACCAGCAGTCTGTATCCGATCTAGCCTATCTCAGCTATTGCATGGACTGCATTGGATGATTTTACATTTTGATTGAAATGATGTCAGAGGCAGATAAAGACGGCCTGACCATTGTAATTGAATCAGCTGGAGTTGTTTATTCTGGTGATCTACAGCAGTGATTGCTTGTCCTAACACCCAGTGCATAAAAGATCCCTTCTTGTTTAACACCCTACTGATTAGATCAGTTTAAAATGGCAAAACAGCGCCATTCGCGTCCAGAAACAGACAGGCATAAAGATTATAAAAAAAAAAAAAAACAGGAAGGGAGGGGAGCAAATCCTCCTGTCACATCCTGCACACATGCATGTGTGTGTGTGTGTGTGTGTGTGTGTGTGTGTGTGTGTGTGTGTGTTTGTGCACCATCTGGTTAACTTTTCATGTGTGACCAAAACTCTCAATAAATAAATTTCACATGGCATGGATGCCAGATGCAGGCGGCAGTTTGACTGACATCATTTAAATAACAGTTAATGGGAAAAAGCAAAAGTAACAGCCTCTCGTCCCGCTCACCATCCTCTGACACTTTCAGGAATTTAAAACAGGCCTTTTGTGCTCGCCGTCTGATCCCCAACACGGATTTTCTGCCTGAGCTCAGATGGAACTGATTACAAATATAATGCAACAGCAGCTCTTACATTATCACATTAAGAGAGGCTGAGAAATAATACACTTTGAGGTATCGGAGAGAGACACACTCCAGATCAATTACGTAATAGGAGACACCAGATAGAAGCATTTATCAGTGCATCTTATATCGGGACTGTAACAGTAATGTGATTTAAGCTTGTACAGAATGAATGGAGGATTTAGTAAATAGCAAGCAACAACATGATGGCAGGCATACTGTAAAATATTTATGATGGAAAACAGAAAAGATAAGAAAAGAAAAGAAAGTTGTAACCTGAAATAAAATAAACGTTATTAACTGAAATGATATATATATTTATTTCAGTTTGCCTCTGAAACAAAATTTCTCATTTTCATTTATATCTAAAACTGAAATAAAAAACATATAGATATATTTAAAAACAACTAAAAATTACATTTTTTTTTACAAAAATTAAAATGAATCCATAAATAAATATTATAATAAAATATAGCTATAAAAGCATCACAACAATACTAAAATAACACTGATCTAAATAAATGTCACCCATTTCTGTATAAAATGTAAAAAAATAAATAAAATAAAAATAGTTTGAGAATATAATGAATACTTATAATATTAATAATAATAATAATTATTATTATTATTATTATTATTATTATTATTATTATTATAAAAACAAACCTTCCTTAGAAACATCTCTGAATCTTGCATTCTGTAAAACACTCAATTTACTTTTGCAGGCCTGTGCAACATCTTGTTCATTCATTCACTCATTCACTAACCCTAACCTGACCCTAATCAACCCTAACCCTGCATATTCTCTCATCTCTGGATTAGTTAAAGGTTCAATAGGTGATGTATCTGCAAACCTCTATGCACCCTGAAGTTTACTTCACTTAGGAACACAGGCTGAAATTGGGAACTGCTGATGTAGCCTATTGTAGTAATATTGTCTCTGGTATTCTTGTCTGTTTGCGTTCATGTGTTCAGAAGGAGTGGCTTTGGATGATGATTGCAGGGAGGGTGGGAGGTTCACTTTCAGTGTTATCAGGTTGAAGTTAGCATTTCCCAAGATCTCCTACTGCAACTTTAACATTTTAGCAACGACGCAAATCATGTCTTGAATCCCACGTGAGCTGCTCCATCAATCAGCTGCTGTTACAGGCCTATCTCCTGCTCCACATGCACTGACAGGGCCGTCGCAAGTGGGGTGACGATTATAGGGGCCCACGGCCGAGGGGGGGCCCCCGGCGATCTCAACCGTCTGGCTGAAGCTAGCCTAAAAAGACGATCAGGACAGTTTGACAGGCCACTGCTGCATGTCGTCACGAAAGCTTATAATTTTCATGTGTTTTTAAGTCTGACCACTTTCCAATTTAAACATTCAAAAGAGTTTAAATCATTCAAACACAAGATGCGGAAAAGCTGAACTGGTTCCTCCTATCATACCCAAAAAAATCTTCATACATTGGACTACTAGTGAAATTGATAGAAAAAAAAATGGGACCAAAAATTATTCAGACACTTTGACCTCACCATGTTATGCTTACGTGTTTTTTTTTTTTTTTTTTTTAATTGCTAATGCAACCTTTTCACACCACAGACTGAGCAAAATTAAGCATTGCTTGGTAATTTTTCAACAAAGTATTGATAGTTGTGTAAATATTGTCATAATAACAGTTGTCTGAAGTTTTGGTTGATTGTAATCCATTACATATCTTTCTATCAAAGTTATCTGACATTATCAAGATGAGTTTGTTCTGACAGTTCAACTGAGTTCTTGTCATATTGTATTACCATTTTATAAACTAGAGCAAATAAACTGTGATAATGTAAGAAAAGTTGAAGGTGTCTGAATACATTTTGGTTTGACTGTTAATTTAATTTTTACAGTGAAGACTATGCAGTGCTATTTTATATTTAATTATTTGTTTTCTGTACCTGTACACCTACAAACATGAAACAACTTAAACATTGTGCAATTAGCACAAATAAATAAATATAATGAACATATAAATTAAACAATTTCAAACAGGGCCCACTGGTACAACCTGCACCGGGGCCCCGCAAACCCCAGCTACAGCCCTGCTGAGCGCAGATAACATCACCTGCAGATCCCAGCCCTTCCTTCACCTGATGACGCCAGTCCTGAACACTAGCAGTGGCTGTGGCTTTGCTTGTAGTCTGGGCTGCAGGTTTGAATCAGGTTTAGAGTCAGGCTTTTTCTGCTCATGTGCCTCATTTCTGTCAGATCAACACTAATGTGAATCTCTATTTGCTCATGTGCAATGGATTTACAGTAATTGCATTATATATATATATATATATATATATATATATATATATATATATATATATATGGGTAACCAAAATGGTTCTTCAATGAAATCATTGCAAAATGTTTATTTTTAAGTTTATAGTTTTTATTATTATTAGTATTAGTATTAGTATTATTATTATTATTATTATTATTATTAACCCAAAAAGGCATAATATATATATTATATATATATATACATAATATATATATAAATTCTGTATTCTGTGTATCACAGGGCCCTAACTGAAGTGCTGTATAACAGATAAGTGAAGGCTAAACTGCCTCTCTGGCCGGTGCACATAGAAAGGGTGACTCTGCGAGAGAGGCGGAGAAAAAGACATCAGGAAGGAGCTCAAGGGCTCGCTTTCCTCACGTACAGTAAGCATTCTGCCGTGGCTGGATCCTCGCAGTGCATTGATCCGCAAGCTTTTGTAATGGACTCAAATAACAACTCTATTACCTCACGCCAGCCAATGGCCACAAAATTAGCCGCAGAGCAGCCAGCATGTCAATGTTCATCTGGAGCAGAGACTACTGGTTACAGGAGAACCGAGGTGTTCCCCGGATTGCTGAAGTCCTTGGCTGGTGCCGTGCCATTGATCGGGTCCGCAGAGCATCAAGGACCAGACGAAAGCATCCAGGCAGTGGCTTCAGCGCGAGACTGTCCCTCGCTGGCGTTCACCAGCATACAACAAATTAAATCAATGCGCTCCTGCGAGCAGATGGGTGTTTTAACAGTCAGTTAGCCTTTAGATAATTGAGGCGTCTACTCTGGAATCATAAAACGGATGAATTGTTTATACATTTTGCTGAAATAGATCACGAAGGTTAAATAAATGAAATCCCATTTGTCAGGCGGTAATAAATGGCAGCGGCTCCCCTCCCCGCAAACAGCCACGTTTGGCCTAATAAATACAGAGGGGCCAATGGAGACGCGAGTCTATTGATAGGGTAACAGCTTAATGAAACGCTCGCTTGTTTTCCCCTCTCCTCCTGCACCCGGTGATAAGTAGCAAAGCAACCAAGCCTGTAATTACAATCTTACAGAGAACCGGGCCAATCTGTATATAAATCTCACCATCCAATTACAAGATGTAATAATTTTGCAGTCAAGCTGGTAATGAGGTCTAATACTCATGCATGTGATAATCCCCCCTGGATGCTGACTCTATCAGATGTTAGCTTTGTAATTATACTGGCAGAAAATCATTATTTCATGTTCAGCAGAAAAATGAGGTTGGTGGTGAAGTTAATTTTCTCCATGCTTCGTGAAGCATAGACAAAATTTTAATGATTTAATCATTATCCATGATGCTGTCTGCAATTGACCCGTGTTACTTGCGTGTGGCTACAATTGCACGGTTAAGAGTCCCTGATACATGGCGAGGCCTGCCAGGTAGAACATCGCACTCACTTTCTTTGCTTAATTGTGCCACAATAAAACTATTACCCCAATGGAAAGGAAATCTATATTGTGAAAGCCGTTGTCCCATATAATGGCTATGTACAGCATAAATCTAAATTTTAAATACGTGGTAAAAGGCATTAGCACAGATGTTTGGCTGGGATCGTCAAGGTCTTTTTCTCAGATTGTTGACCTAAACAAGGCAGGAAAAGGTCATTCGGTTCGGGAATGTTGGACAGATTTAATGTTCGATCCCGATTTTATTTATTTATTTTTATTTTTTTGGAGTTGTTATACACTGTTTACATACCTTAATATCCAACTTTATAGTCTCATTTTGCTCTGTATATAGTTTACATATGTAACATGACAACTGCAGTATAACAACATCACAATTGATATACACCATTGTGTACATCAAAATATAATAGCTATATATATATATATATATATATATATATATTAGGGGTGTAACGGTACGTGTATTCGTACCGGACCGTTTCGGTACAGGGCTTTCGGTACGGTGCACGTGTGTACCGAGTGACCGAATGCAATATTTTGTGTGCGGAACATAAGTACATTTTCGTGTTTCCAAACGAACATATTAAGGGGCGGAAGTCTCCGCGTTCAGCGCAAATCCCGCCCTGCAGCTGATTCTGAGGCTGGTGACACACTGCTGCGTGGTGTGAGTGTGCGTTTCTGCTGCGTGTCAGTTGCTTCGCGTTTTCTGTGTCTTTACACACCAGAACCGTGCCTGACGCGGCGCTGGCGCGCTGCTGCTGCTGTAGGTGACATAGAGGGAGGCCGCCGACAGACCAGGATCTTGTCTTCACAACAACAATATCTATACTTCATGTTGAGCATAAATATAAAGCCTACTGATAAAGGACACCGTCAACAGTATTGACGGCAAAATACACTATGTTTGACAGGTGCAATATGCCAGTGTGTCACCGGCCGTCGGCATTTAAACAGACCTTTGCTCTTAATTCAGATCGGTCCAACGCTATAACGAAATCTGAGCAGGTCTAAAAACTGAAACTGTTCATGCTGCACTTCACACTTTGGAAAAGTTATATATATTTTTTAAATATGAGCAGGCCTACAAGCTGGGATTGGTAATGCTGCACTGTAATCGTAGTTATTTATTTATATTTTTCATTATATTTTATTATATGATATTGGTTTGAGACTGAGAGTATTTTATTTAGTGGAGAACATTGCAGCAGTATTTTATTTCATATTTTTTTTTATTTTATTATAAATTATATTTTATTATTTATTTTATTAAAAAGTATTTAAAAAAAGTGTAAACAAATTGTTAAAAAAAGTTTATAGTAATAAACAACCTGCAGTTAAATTTTTGCATTTCTTTCCCTTACTGTACCGAAAATGAACCGAACCGTGACTTTAAAACCGAGGTACATACCGAACCGTGATTTTTGTGTACCGTTACACCCCTATTACCCAATAATCTTTCAGTTGAAAGTACTTAAAAGTTTTCTTTCTCTTCTTCTTCTTCTTAATGTGAAGAGCATTCAATTAATCAGATGAACCTTTTGTGCAATGAAAAGGTGCATGGATGTTAAAGTTTATTTATAGAGTCATCGATGCTAATAACAAACCTTTATTTTAAGAGAGTTTATAGCATCTCAATTGGACTCAATCACTGCTTCATTTCCTTCACTGACCACTTTGCAATAACTAATAGTATATCTGCTGACCACCATTTATCCAGATGAGCAATGAAGACAAGCATGCTTTCATCACTTTCTTACTTTTTTCGATACAGATTAGAAACGCCTGTTTTGAATTCTGCAACCTGATTGGTTAGCTTCTTTAGCCAATTGTGTGCCTAAACAATGCAGAGCCCCTGACAGACACAAACCTTCATTAATGCCATTGACAGAAGCACATGCAGAAGTCCTGTGTGTTAATCGAGCCTCTTTTTACACATTCTATCTGTAATCACAGACCTCCCATGATTCCCCTCTCACTGCTGTGTCATGTGATCTGGCCTGCAGTATTCTCTGGCCTTGGCTTGGATCAATAATTTGGTATTTAAGTGAAATGGCGCCCATTAACTCAGACCTCTCCTCTAAACATTGATCAGATAACCAGCGTGGATATTTTATTACAGCCCAATAACGCAGAGCGGGTAAACCTGCAGTCCGCTTGCGTGAAGGGGATTAGAGCAGATGTACGAGAGTGAGTGAGAGAAATGGGGGGGGGGGGGGGTGATGGTGCAGTTAGAGCAGGTCCCTCAGGAACCATCAGAGGGAATTTATTTGGTGTGCTGCACCGCCTCCATAAATGGCCCTCAAACAGCACTGTGTTTTTTTATCTGGCCGTCAAATCAAATTAAAACACTTGTCAGCATTTGACCCTGCCATTAATCAGAAAACAGGAGTTCCTGCCCCTATGAATTTGTTAGCAAAACCTTCTCTCTCTCTCTCTCTCTCTCTCTCTCTCTCTCTCTCTCTCTCTCTCTCTCTCTCTCTCACTCTCTCTCTCTCTCTCTCTCTCTCTCTCTCTCTCTCTCTCTCTCTCTCTCTCTCTCTCTCTCTCTCTCTCTCTCTCTCTCTCTCTCTCTATTTAGCTAGCATTTACAAACCCAAGTAAAACCCATGGTAGCCTTAAACAGGGTCTGTACTGGGCAGGGAAGGGTTAATTATTTGCATGATTTTGTCTTCTTTACAACCACACATTTAATGAAGAATTATCAAATGTGAGTTAAAGGTTAAAACACTTTTACTGGAATAATTATAACAATAACAATTATTTTAATTATTTACTATAACTATTATTAGATGATTAATCATAATAATCGAAGCTGCCATGCAATTTCCTTTTATCTATGTATGTACTGTATGTATGCATTTATTTATTTATTATAAATGAGCACCATGGTAGTCTTACCTCTCTGTTGGTGCTTTTCCACTGCACGGTACAGTTTGGTATGGTTCACTTTTGCAGGGTTTTCCACTGGTACAGTACCTTGTACCTGGTACTTTTTAGTACCACCTCAGTTGAGGTTCCAAGTGAACCATACCGTTAACAAAAACTTGACGTGTAAAATGTAATCACAGATTTGCCAGAAAGAATCATCACTACCTGTGTCACTGAACTTGCGACACAAACACAAAAGAACTGCTAGATTTAAACCAGCACAGACAGCGAAGGATCATATGCAACTGTTTTGAACAAGCGCAACTCTTTTTAACAATCAAAAATGTTGTTGTCTGTTGAGGAAGTACAGACATTCCTCTCATTGATAGCAGAGGAATGGATCCAGCGAGAGCTTGATGGAGCAGCACGGAATGAAAAAGTATTTTTTAGGAGTCATGGCAGTAGAGGCGGCGCAACAATAACGAAGTGAATAATCTCACCCACTCTAAAGCGATACTCAACTGCAGTTGAAACGCAAACTGTGCCAAGCCATGCCGTGCCGTACCATACTGAGCCATGCCGAGCCGAGTCATACCACGCAGTGGAAAAATGCCATTAGTGTCCTATAGATAAGATAAGATATAATCAAATAACTAAAAAAAGGAAAAACCAAAATTAAATGAATACACAAACAAACAAACATGGTACAACTTCATACAACCACACCAAAAAGTCACAGTATTCAACAAAGGTAAAAATAAACTGAAACAGTGAAAAGCATTGTGACAAAACAATGTAGATTCTCAGAAGACACCATCATAAACAAATGCATGAATGAATCAATCAATCAGTCAAGCAATCAGTCTGTAAGTAATTTGCAACATAAATGTTAAGCGATAATAGGGAACCTTAATGGCAATAGCTATTTTCAGTAATTCTGCCCAGTGTTACTCAGATAATTTACCTTTAGTCCAATCAGCAAATGAATTCTCTTTACACTTGATGTGAACAGCAGCTGTCAGTATGTGCACTCAGTGTAATCAAGATGCTGTTTGTTGCTATTTATAATTGGTGTAAACAGTATCTATCACTATTTAGTCACTATGAGTAATGGGGACCATTTTTTACGTTTTACATGTAAACAATCGTTGTATAATTTTTATCAGACTGAAATCACAAATAAAATCAAGAGATTAAAGGCAGTGTTGCAGTGTGATATGATTCAGTGACTCACTCATAAATGCAATCGTTTCATTAATTCCTGACAGAATCATTGAGTGAATGATTCAACAACTCATCCATAAATAAAACTGCTTCATTCATTCCTGACGGAATCGATTGAGTAAATTATTCAATGACTCACTCATAAATACAACCGCTTCTTTCATTCCTGACTGAATCGATTGAGTGAATGATTCAACAACTCACTCATACAGCCACTTCATTCATGCCTTAACAAATTTAATTAATGAGTGATTCAGTGCCTCACTCATGAAGTCCATCCCTTTTGGTGCAACCAAAATCTCATACTGTCCGAGTATGTACTACATTTAAACATCTACTGGTGTAACAATGTAACCTGCAAAAAGATTAATTTAATATCCCCACTACTAAAGAATATTCTTCATAAATCGATAAGACTTTGGAACAACAACTGTCCATTTGGTTAAAATATAGTTTTTAATATCATTAGTTGTATAAAACGTAGCAGGCCTATTCCTGTGTTTTTGCTCAATGCAACATCCATGTAGGTGTGAAATGAAGAAATATCCTCTGAATCCACATACAGAGGGTAAATACAGTTGTCAGCTGGTTTTAATTGAATGTTAGAGTCGGAGTCTGAAAGCTCTGACATTTGATTAAAGAGTGTTTCTGCCAGTCTAGCACACTCAGGAGAGGACTCTTGTGATTCTCATGCAATCTGACATGCTGTGTGATAGATGTGATATTTGGACTGTTTTTCATTCCTCTGGATGCTCAAAAAAAGCAGTTGATGAGCAAAAAGGCTGACAAATCCAACTTTAAATTCATCACCATTTATGATATTGTTTTATGACATTCATCAACCAGTCTCAGCAAACATAAATTTGCAGTGCAATAAATCGTAGGCTGAAATAATTTGTCACAGATCTGTAAGCAATCTGTTAAAAACAACACGAAATGGCTTTCACATCCATTTTATTTATGTAATGTGCCATATTTCTGAGTGAAACAGGATAGTCAATGTGAGAAAAGAAATGTCAAGCAGGAATTTATTCTGCTATCGGATCGATTGTGATAGAGCAGAGTGTTAGATTTTGCTGTATTTGGCTGAGCAGTGGTTTGGGTGGCTCACCAATGTGCTAGATTTCTCTAATACATAAAATAAGCAAGCTTGACCAGAGTTATTGTGGGAAGAAGAATTTGTTGAATGTGGCAGTGTAGCACAATTGGGTGTCGGCCTTCAAGACTCTGAACCCAAAGTTGAGTCTGAGAGAAAGAACTTTACACAATGGCCAGGAAGGGAGATTTGGTTAAGATCTCCAATTGGAGATCTTACAAACGGTAGGAAGGGCCATTTGGTTCACACCTTTAATTAAATTTGTGGAACAGTCACAATGTAACATCAGACACTGATTACATATGAAAGAACTATTCACCAAACAGAAAGTCTCTCTATTTCACAGGTGGTTGGAGGGACAGTGTTGGTTGAAAAGATCAGGTTCAGCTGGGGAGCGAGTTATGGGTGACCCAGTCACCTCTGACCTCTACCAGGCATTAATCAGGGAACAGATGAAGAAGTGAAGCGATAACAGTTGTGGCAGATATCTCTTCAACAAGCTGTCTACAAAGCACTTGAAGGTCATTAATGCTGAGCTGATCTATGGCCCAGCAAACACAGGTTGAAACATAAAGACAGGACTGGGGATTGAAGATCCGCTGGACAATCTGCCAGTGCGTCTGGACACCACGGAGGAGGTCTGCTGTGTGTGTGTGTGTGTGTGAGAGAGAGAGAGTGTCTGTGTGTGTCAGTGTGTGTGTGTGTGTGTGTGAGAGAGAGAGAGAGAGAGAGAGAGAGAGAGAGCAAAAGAGATTTCCACTGAACTCAGAATACTGGACCAAGAAAAATCAACATAATTCAAAGGGTACACAAGTTTTCATTCCCCACTGACAGATATTTGTTGTTGTTGGAAACAGGAACTTCACATGCACAATTTGCATCTCAAGTGAATGTATGCTGATTTAAGGGCGTCAAGATGATTTTATTGGAATTATTGGAAGACGTTCTGCTCTGATCTCTGCCTTAATTGGTGGAAGGGAAAATTAAGAATTTTTAAGATCCAAAGAAAGAAAGAAATAGATAAAGGAGATAACTTTACAGAAACATCTGATAAATAATTTTATTGTCCATTAAATTTCATTTTAGGTTTTCCTGTAGCTCAAACAGCACATGCAAAGTATTTTGTGGGTTCAATTCCCAAGGAAAGCAAGAACTAATAAAACATATATATATATATATATATATATATATATATATATATATATATACTGCATCTGCCGAATATATCAGTGTAACTGTTAACACACCCAGGCCTCTGTTATTTTAACGGCATGGAATAGAGCAACCAGGATATTCTTCAAAATCTCTAATTGCAATAAAAACAACATGGCAGTGGATAAATGACTGGATTTTCATCTGTTGTTCCTTTAAAGATGAGGGAGAATGAGAGAAGGATGTTTTGGAGGTGTGGGGTGGTCTTCAGGGGATAAAGGCTCTACTCATTACATTATTGATCAGAGAGAGGACTAACAGATGCTGTCCATACGGCCCGTGCCTGGTTAAAGCTGCTCCTTTCACTGCTCATCTCATGATGAGATCCATAAAGTGTTCCCCGAGGTTCATCCGATCCCTGAGAGGAGGACAAATCCATTTAAATCATCTTCTAGATTAAATGATGCCAATGAAAAGCATTATGGGGAGAAGGGATACATATTACAGCACATATCACTGAATACAGAACTGCTGGGGCATTCATTTCTCATTTAGACCTTATTTGCCTGTAAGACTTGTGTGGACACACCCATAGGAAAGAAAAATCTCTTTCACATCTCAACTGTTTCTCCTGTGCTCAGATTTTCCAACATTTCACATTAAATTCTTCCAAGGTCAAATGATCCACATAAGCTTTTATGATTATACTCTTACTGTGGCAATATGAACTGTGTTTGTATTTCTTCAAAAGGCCTGTTAAAACTTTTCAATGTTAAATTACTTTCTACATTCCCAGATTAATATGCAAATGTGATAAACACACTATTCATAGGTTAATTTATCTCAAGAACAAGAAACTCCCCCAATTTGTTCTGAGTGCCTCCTCCAGTCCTACGCTACACCACAGAGTCGACCAATGGAGTGAGTCGGGGGCGGGGCTATCCGTTTTTTCAACCACTGGCTGACGCAGGCCATATTCAGAAAGCTGATCCTGTAATGATTCAGAAATTACATACTTCAGCTTTATGAGACTGTCACGAGAAACATCTGAGACAAAGTTAAATGGAGCATTCTTTTGTTGGTTGAAAGTTATGAAAGCCAGAATATAATTAAATTTCCCTCAGGCTTTGGATTGATGATTAAAATAAAGTTTGTGGTTTACAGTACTTGAAGAGAGACTATAAATGACACACAGACCTCAAATGTGCATTTTTTATCTATTGTGTTTTATAGATGTAGTTTGCTTTACATGGACTACAACCCGCCAGCATGTCAGCATTGTGGCTGATGAATAGTCAGCAACTTACCTCTAATGTAAAAACACAACCAGTTCAAAATGTACATTTGAGGTTTGACATTCATGTTATATTGTGCTTATAAACTTGCAAACACCAACATTCCCAAAGAAAGAAAGAAAGAATATGAAAGAAAAAAAATATACATTTCTGAGGGAGCTTCAGGAAGAAATAGCCATCTGCATTGGCATGCAAATTATCATCAATGCTAAAGTGACCTCATTAAATTGTATTAATCTTATGCTAAAACAAACCACCTATTCAAAATGTATAGATAAACAGCAGCATGTAACTAAACATTTCACTACTGTATAACAATAACCACTTTTCCACTGTGGGGTCAGTGCGATCCAGGGCTTAAAACGGCTGGAGGGGGTAATAGCTTCAGACCAGTAGCACCGAGTCCATACCAGCGATGTGTTTCCACCGTCGAGTCAAAATGAATTAATTTATCAGGATTGAAAATTAGTCACACATAAATAAAGTGTTATGAACATAGTCTGCTCTTCAGTCAAGTCTGTTTCTGTTTATTTGTATTCACAGTAGCCTATATATATCACATTTAGAAAGAATTATCATTTCTGTATTTTTATAAAAGCTCCCGAACAAAAAACATTATTATATTTTTATGACATATGCTACGCAGAGCTAAGCTCTCGAGACCAGACTTATGACAGATAAAATATGTTAATAAATACATGATTGTGATAGAGAATAAGAAGCTGACATCTGATATCTCCAGCGGTCATATTTACCATGTTTACTATGGTAAAATTAATGTCTAGAGTGCATAGTCTTTTGTATAAGATATTTCTGCTTTGTATGCTGATTATAATCCACATCGGATGAAGTTATTTCAATCACTCGCTGCTGTTTGACAGTGAGTTTTGAGCTTGACTTGTTTTAAAAAGTCTTTAATACTGGTGTTATAGCTGTTATCTTTCTGAAACGATCTGCAGACGCAGAGAAACTCCTCCTTTATTCAGAACCACTCCTTTTGCCCCAGCTGACCCGCTGTGGCCCAAGGTGCGAAATTAAAGTTTTGAGCTAAAGTAATAAAAAAAAAAAAGGAATCCTTTCCATGTCACGTACGGGAACACAGGAGACGGAAGATCCACGTGCAGTGTGAGCTTTAATAGGGTAATCCAAAATCAGAACTAAAACAAGCAGGGGTCATAACCAAACATCAGTCCAAAACAAACAAACAGGGAACAAGAAACTAGAACACAAGGAATGCGAGGAAACTTGGTGACGGAAAGTAAGGACTCCATGAAACAAACAGAAACAGACCGGTTTAAATAGGCAGGGTAATGACTATGAAGTGAAGACACCTTAGTGCAATTAACAGGAGTGCAATTACTGTGATGAAGGGACAAGGCCTTGTGGGAATTGTAGTGCCTGAGGTGAGGTGCCTATGGGGAAGTGAGACCACTAGTGGACACCCAGGGAAACAGCGACCAGACACCGTGACATTACCCCCTCCTCCACGGAGCAGCTACCAGATGCTCCACCCTAACCCAAGAACAGACCAAGGAACACAGAGACCAGGAGGGAGGTGGACAGGCGGAGGACCAGGGGGAGGGACGGAGGGCCAGGTAATATAGGGAAACAGAGACAAGAAGTGCAAAAAACAAAAACAAGGAGACCAGGAGGGAGGTGGACCGGCGGAGGACCAGGGGGAGGGACGGAGGGCCAGGTAATAGAGGGTAACAGAGGCAGGAAGTGCAAAAAAAAACAAAAACAAAACAACAACAAAACAAGTCCATGAGAGAACAGAAAGTTCAGTGGCCCAGGGCCAGAAGACCACCAAATCCATGCGGTCGAGACAGAAGCCCACCAGGGCGGCGCAGAAGACCACCACAACCGTGCGGTCGAGACAGAAGCCCACCAGGGCGGCGCAGAAGACCACCACAGCCGTGCGGTCGAGACAGAAGCCCACCAGGGCGGCGCAGAAGACCACCACAACCGTGCGGTCGAGACAGAAGCCAACCAGGGCGGCGCAGAAGACCACCACAACCGTGCGGTCGTGACAGAAGCCCACCAGGGCGGCGCAGAAGACCACCACAACCGTGCGGTCGAGACAGAAGCCCACCAGGGCGGCGCAAAAGACCACCACAGCCGTGCGGTCGAGACAGGAGCTCACCAGGGCGGTGCCAAGGACCACCACAGTGGGATCGATGACACAGGAGAGCAAGTCTGGATAGGCCAGTCTGAAACAGAGAACATGAACAAGTTAAGGGTGACCTCCGTGGGCACGACAGGATCAGTCGAGCGCTCAGAGAGTTCGGCTGAGACGTGACGAGGCTCTGGAAGTTCCGCAGAGACGAGGAGAGGCTCTGGTAGTTCAGCCGAGACGTGGAGAGGCTTTGGTAGTTCAGCAGAGACGTGGAGAGACTCTGGTAGTTCAGCAGAGATGTGGAGAGACTCTGGTAGTTCAGCAGAGATGTGGAGAGACTCTGGTAGTTCAGCAGAGATGTGGAGAGACTCTGGTAGTTCAGCAGAGATGTGGAGAGACTCTGGTAGTTCAGCAGAGACTTGGAGAGTCTCTGGTAGTTCAGCAGAGACGTGGAGAGACTGGTAGTTCAGCAGAGACGTGGAGAGACTCTGGTAGCTCAGCAGAGACGTGGAGAGACTCTGGTAGTTCCGCAGAGTTTAGACTGGATTCAGGAAGATCAATGGTGACTTGACTCTGCTCATGAAGATCATTGGTGACCTGACTCTGCTCATGAAGATCAATGGTGACTTGCATTTGCTCATGAAGATCAATGGTGACTTGACTTTGCCCATGAAGATAGTCGGTGACTTGACCTTGCCCATGAAGAACACTGTTGACTTGAATTTGCCCATGAAGATCATTGGTGACTTGACTTTGCCCTTGAAGAACACCGGTGACTTGACTTTGTCCTTGAAGATCACCGGTGACTTGACTTGACTCCTGAGGTCTAACTGTGGTAGTGCTTAACTCATGAGTGTCAACGGTGACTTGACCTGACTCTGGAGTGTCAACGGTGACTTGACCTGACTCTGGAGAGTCATCGGTGACCTGACCTGACTCTGGAGGGTCAACGGTGACCTGACCTGACTCTGGAGGGTCAACGGTGACCTGACCTGACTCTGGAGGTTCAACGGTGACCTGACTCGACTCCGGAGGGTCAACGGGAACCTGACTCGACTCTGGAGGGGCGGCCATCTTGTGCCATGGCTCTGGACCGGCAGCCATCTTGTGCAGTGGGGCTGGGCCGGCGGCCAACTTGTGCTGTGGCGCTGGACTTGCGGCCACCTTGTGCCGTGGCGCTGGGCTGGCGGCCATCTTGCGCCGTGGCGCTGGGCTGGCGGCCATCTTGCGCCATGGCGCTGGGCTGGCGGCCATCTTGCGCCGTGCCGCTGGGCTGGCGGACATTTTGTGCAGTGGTGCTGGGCTGGCGGTCCTACTGTCTGTAGACCCCGGTCTAGAGTCGGCCATCCCATCGGGAGAGACAGGTGTTGCTGAGGTATTCCACTGAGATCGATGTTGTAGGTATCTGGTGAACCCCCAAAAGTCCAGGATCTCCAGCCCCTTCATCTCCCACCCAGGCAAAGGGTCATCCAGGCAGCCGTTAAATAGGTCCTTCAGGGCCTCATCATTGTACCCCAATCCCACCGCCAACGTCCAGAACTCCAGTGCTACACCACCCACCTCATTCCCCCTTTGTTTGAGGGTGATTAATTTACCAAATCTTCTCCTCCGTTATTCCATGCTGGCTGGGTAACAGAGAAAACAAATCCCACACCGCTGGATCTGATCGGATGGAGTCCTTCTGTCACGTACGGGAACACAGGAGACGGAAGATCCACGTGCAGTGTGAGCTTTAATAGGGTAATCCAAAATCAGAACTAAAACAAGCAGGGGTCATAACCAAACATCAGTCCAAAACAAGCAAACAGGGAACAAGAAACTAGAACACAAGGAACGCGAGGAAACTTGGTGACGGAAAGTAAGGACTCCATGAAACAAACAGAAACAGACCGGTTTAAATAGGCAGGGTAATGACTATGAAGTGAAGACACCTGAGTGCAATTAACAGGAGTGCAATTACTGTGATGAAGGGACAAGGCTTTGTGGGAATTGTAGTGCCTGAGGTGAGGTGCCTATGGGGAAGTGAGACCACTAGTGGACACCCAGGGAAACAGCGACCAGACACCGTGACATTCCATTTAATCCAGGTCCATTAAACAGTATTAACAGATACAACATTTGATTATAATAATGTATTTGTAAATGTTGACATTAATATTAACTAAGATTAATAAATGCTTTAGAAATATTTTTATCTCATTATTAGTTCATATTATCTAATGTAGTTAACTAATGTTAAAAAACGCAATCTAATTGAATCACTCCATATAGGCCTACATGAAGCTTCAGAATGAACTGATTCAGTTACAAGTGGTCCATACATTTACATTTATGCATTTAGCATACGCTTTTATCCAAAGAAATTTACAGTCCATTCATTCTAGACAATTTTTTTTTTTTTTTATCAGTACATGTGTTCCCTGGGAATCGAACCCATGACCTGATTTGTGCTGCCGTCCGACACAGTGCTCTACCACTGAGCCACAAGACGTAACTACAGCTTGTGACTAAAAGCTGCTCTGTTTTGTAAACAAAGGCTGAAAACCGTAGTAAAGTCAGCGTGTGGATGTGTAGTAAGTTAGTGTGTGCTCTGTGCCCTTGGCTCTTTTCCACACACTCAGCAGACAGTGCTGAAAGATAATGCTGCTGGTGTCACGAGGACATGTGCCTGCGCATCTCTGGCATCTGCTGCTGTAGTGCTGTCATACAAGACTCACGGTCCAACCCCAGAGACCTGTGTCCTACTACAGCCCTGCACAGTCACACACACACACACACACACACACACACACACACACACACACACACAGACACACACCTAGACAAACGCACACACACCTAGACAAACACACACACACACACACACACACACACACACACACAAGCACACACACACACACACACACAAACACGCACACACAAACGAACACACACATGCCCAGACACAGAAACACACACACACACACACACACACACACACACACACACTTTCTCTCTCTCACACGCACACAATCACACACGCACACAGTCTTTAAATCCAACGCGTGTTTGTGCCTCAGACACACACTGACTGACTGAGGTGTGTGTGTGTGTGTGTATGTGTGTGTTCAGATCACTGCGTAATCCCTCTGTAAATGTGTTAGAAAGGATTTGCACTAATACTGGACATTATTTGTTCGCTAGTTTAACACATCACCTTCCCTTCATATTTACACATTTTCTGATCTTCTATTATCAACATTTCACTGCAATTTGTTGTTTGACAATTTCTGAAGATCTGATTGATTTCTAACAGCTTCCTAAGAGGAGAAATCTCAAAGAGCACAACAGACAAACACTGTTTTATCCTTAAATGACCTTACAGTGTTTTTAAGCGCAAATTCATCCTTCACTTTCATCACAGTGATGTCAGAAATATTTGCTATTTAAATCAGAGCCACACATTAGTACACGACCGTGACAGTTCTGTGCATTTATCTTAAACACTGAGAATATGAATGCTCCTCCTAATGTTATGTCTGCATGTATGTATGTTTATATATATATATATATATATATATATATATATATATATATATATATATATATATATATATATATATATATATATTAAGCAGTGGTCTGGACTCACTTTCATTGGGTTGTAGCGGCTGATTTCTCTACTTTTTTATTCTGCTGTCCTTCTGCAGACTGTCCAGCAGGTGGAGACTGTTCTTCTGTTTCAGCAGCTGCCTGCTGAACTAGTCCTGATGTAAAGAAAGGCCTGACTGTGTGACTCCCTTCAACAGATGTATACTGTGTAACATGGAGAACAGTGTATTTAATATCTAGATCATTTTATTTAACAGTCTGAACCACCTCATATTATTAATGTAACAGACCTGTATCTGTTATATGAGGTGTCTGATTTGTACATAAGATTAATATGTGGCATTCTTATTATTTGAAGCAATGATTAACATTGCAACAAATATGAATAGGTCTGTTTATTAAAACTTTTTTGTCTTCATTTTTTTGTTACATTCGCTCTGGTTTGAGGCTGAATACTTTCATGCAACTGAGAAAATAAATAAGCAAAAGCTCAGTCAGACTCATAACCTTCCCAAGGGTATTTTGTATCCAGTCCTCTTATAAGAGGTCACGTTTCCCAGAATCCGGTTTACATTCCAGTGTCACAAAAGCAATGCACTGCAATTTCCGACCCGTAATCCCCCTCTGGTCAACTGGAATAGAATGACCTTTTCTGCCGATTGGCTTGCACCTTCATTATAAAGGATGACAATCAAAATCTCCAGCACTTTTTATAGACATTGAGTTTATGCGGCTTTCAGAGTCCCAGAGTGACAGAGAAAGAGAGAAAGAGAGAAAGAGAGAAAGAGAGAAAGAGAGAAAGTCTGACTGAGAGGGAGAAATTCCCTGATGAACTCTCCTCTGCTGTTTCTGAGGGTCTTTTCCAGACCACCTCTCCTCTCTGCTGCTAATGTAACAATGCTCTCTGTGATTTCATGAACCTGAGCCACAAACCACAAAGTGCAGCATGTGTGTGTGTGTGTGTGTGTGTGTGTGTGTGTGTGTGTGTGTGTGTGTGTGTCCTTGGCTGACCTCACCTCTCAAGTTCAACTTGCTTTGCACACTATTTCAGATACACACACATACACTCACACACACGTCTTTCAAAACATTCAAATTCATGTTCATCTTCTATTCCTTTTAATATCAAACAACAACCACAACAGCAATTATAAATGTACTGTACTATGCAATGAAAACAATATTGAGGCTTTTATGAAAGCTGAACATTCAACTGCCTTTAGACCTAAAATCTCTGCAAAGTCCAAAAAAAAAAAAACATATGGGGACTTAAACTACCGGTCAAAGATTTGAGGTCAATAAGACTTATACTCTTAATTCTTTTACTCATCAAAGATGCATTAAATTGATGAAAAGTGACAGTAAAGACATTTATAATGTTGTTAATATTTATATTTAAAATAAACGCTGTTCTTTTGAACTTTCTTTTAATCTGTGAAGCCTGAAAAATAAAAAGCATCACAGTTTCCACAAAAATATTGTGAGCACATGTGAGAACAGTGACAACTGTTTTCAACATTGATAATAATCAGAAATGTTTCTTGAGCAGTAAATCATCATATTATTCTGATTTCTGAAGATCATGTGACACTGAAGACTGGAGGAATGAAAATACACAGAAATAAATTACAGTTTCACAGATATTCAGATAGGGGAAAAATTGTATGTATCACAATATTTATGTTTTTTTAATATATGTATAATAAATGCAGCCTTGGTGAACAGAAGTGACTTATTAAAAAATGTATCAGTGTGTGTCTGAGATTTAACAGCAAACAGCAGAACATGTTCTCATTCCATCAGATATATTGGACAGACTCTAAAAACTGCTAGGGCAGAGCATATCCACAAACTCATAGAAAATAACCAAAACAATCCAAGGTTTTTATTTAGCACAGTGGCTAAGTTAACAAATAACCAGACGCCACCTGATTCAAATATTCCATCAACGTTTAATAGTAATGACTTTATGAATTTTTTCCACTGATAAAATAGATAACATTAGAAATACAATAGCGAATGTAGATTCTACAGCGTCTAACACTTCAGTTTCATCCATCGCACCCAAAGATAAACTGCAGTGCTTTACAAATATAGGACAGGAAGAGCTAAATAAACTTATCACTGTATCTAAACCAACAACATGTTTATTAGATCCTGTACCCACTAAATTACTAAAAGAGCTGTTACCTGTGGCCGAAGAACCGCTTCTCAATATCATTAACTCGTCGTTATCTTTAGGTCATGTCCCAAAACCATTCAAGCTGGCGGTTATCAAGCCTCTTATTAAGAAACCAAAACTAGATCCTAGTGAACTGGCAAATTATATTTCAAATCTTCCATTTATGTCTAAATTAAAAAAAAAAAAGTTGTGTCTGCTCAATTGAGCTCCTTCCTGCAAAAAAAAAGATTTGTATGAAGAATTTCATACAGCATAGCACAGAAACTGCACTTGTAAAAATCACAAATGACCTGCTTCTCGCGTCAGATCAAGGCTGCATCTCATTTCTAGTCTTACTTGATCTTAGTGCTGCGTTCGACACCATAGATCATGACATACTCATAGATCGATTACAAAACTATACAGGTATTCAAGGGCAGGCTCTAAGATGGTTTAGATCCTACCTGTCCGATCACTACCATTTTGTTTACTTAAATGGGGAGTCATCTCATTTATCACCAGTAAAATATGGAGTGCCACAAGGATCCGTCCTAGGTCCCCTTCTATTTTCAATATACATGTTGCTCCTTGGTAATATTATTAGAAAATACGGGATTAGCTTCCACTGTTATGCTGATGATACTCAGCTATATATCTCAAAGAGACCAGATGAAACTTCTAAATTATCTAAGCTAACAGTGTTTTAAAAATGTAAAAAATTGGATGACCAATAATTTTCTCTTATTAAATTCCGATAAGACAGAGATATTAATTATTGGACCAAAAAACTGTACAGTCATGGTCAAAAGTTTTGAGAATTACATAAATATTAGTTTTCAAAAAGTGTGCTGCTAAACTGCTTTTAGATCTTTGTTTCAGTTGTTTCTGCGATGTACTGAAATATAATTACAAGCACTTCATACGTTTCAAAGGCTTTTATCGACAATTACATGACATTTATGCAAAGAGTCAGTATTTGCAGTGTTGGCCCTTCTTTTTCAGGACCTCTGCAATTCGACTGGGCATGCTCTCAATCAACTTCTGGGCCAAATCCTGACTGATAGCAACCCATTCTTTCATAATCACTTCTTGGAGTTTGTCAGAATTAGTGGGTTTTTGTTTGTCCACCCGCCTCTTGAGGATTGACCACAAGTTCTCAATGGGATTAAGATCTGGGGAGTTTCCAGGCCATGGACCCAAAATTTCAACATTCTGGTCCCCGAGCCACTTCGTTATCACTTTTGCCTTATGGCACGGTGCTCCATAGTGCAGGAAAATGCATTGTTTTTCACCAAACTGTTGTTGGATTGTTGGAAGAAGTTGCTGTTGGAGGGTGTTTTGGTACCATTCTTTATTCATGGCTGTGTTTTTGGGCAGAATTGTGAGTGAGCCCACTCCCTTGGATGAGAAGCAACCCCACACATGAATGGTGTTAGGATGCTTTACTGTTGGCATGACACAGGACTGATGGTAGCGATCACCTTTTCTTCTCCGGACAAGCCTTTTTCCGGATGCCCCAAACAATCGGAAAGGGGCTTCATTGGAGAATATGACTTTGCCCCAGTCCTCAGCAGTCCATTCACTATACTTTCTGCAGAAGATCAATCTTGTCCCTGATGTTTTTTTTGGAGAGAAGTGGCTTCTTTGCTGCCCTTCTTGACACCAGGCCATCTTCCAGAAGTCTTGGCCTCACTGTGCGTGCAGATGCGCTCACACCTGCCTGCTGCCATTCCTGAGCAAGCTCTGCACTGGTGGCACTCCGATCCCGCAGCTGAATCCTCTTTAGGAGATGATCCTGGCGCTTGCTGGACTTTCTTGGATGCCCTGAAGCCTTCTTTACAAGAATTGAACCTCTTTCCTTGAAGTTCTTGATGATCCTATAAATTGTTGATTTAGGTGCAATCTTAGTAGCCACAATATCCTTGCCTGTGAAGCCATTTTTATGCAACGCAATGATGGCTGCACGCGTTTCTTTGCAGGTCACCATGGTTAACAATGGAAGAACAATGATTTCAAGCATCACCCTCCTTTTAACATGTCAAGTCTGCCATTCTAACCCAATCAGCCAGACATAATGATCTCCAGCCTTGTGCTCTTCAACATTCTCACCTGAGTTAACAAGATGATTACTGAAATGATCTCAGCAGGTCCTTTAAGGACAGCAATGAAATGCAGTGGAAAGTTTTTTTGGGGATTAAGTTAATTTTCATGGCAAAGAAGGACTATGCAATTCATCTGATCACTCTTCATAACATTCTAGAGTATATGCAAATTGCTATTATAAAAACTTAAGCAGCAACTTGTCCAATTTCCAATATTTATGTAATTCTCAAAACCTTTGGCCACGACTGTACACAGAATCTTGTATATTACAATCTGCAACTAGACGGATGTACTGTTACTTCCTCTAGAGTAAAAAATCTGGGTGTTATATTAGACAGCAACTTGTCCTTTGAAAATCATATTTCCCATGTTACAAAAACTGCATTCTTCCATCTTAGAAACATTGCCAAGCTACGAAACATGTTATCGGTTTCTGATGCAGAAAAGCTAGTTCATGCTTTCATGACCTCTAGACTGGACTATTGTAATGCACTTCTAGGTGGTTGTCCTGCTTCGTCAATAAACAAGCTACAGCTAGTCCAAAATGCAGCTGCTAGAGTCCTTACCAGGTCAAGAAAATATGATCATATTACCCCAATTTTACAGTCTCTGTACTGGCTACCTATAAAGTTCTGTATCAGTTACAAATTATCATTACTTACCTATAAGGTCCTAAATGGTTTAGCTCCTGCGTACCTAACTAGCCTTCTACCACGCTACAATCCATCACGCCCCCTAAGGTCACAAAACGCTGGACTTTTGGTAGTTCCTAGGATAGAAAAGTCCACTAAAGGAGGTAGAGCTTTTTCACATTTGACTCCCAAACTCTGGAATAGCCTTCCTGATAATGTTCGGGGTTCAGACACACTCTCTCTGTTTAAATCTAGATTAAAAACGCATCTCTTAAATTGTGACTGCAGTTGTATCTGATCAAATGCGCATTCTTATTCTTTAGCTTGGGTTAAACTAATTATTTTTACTTGGTTGGAACAGCAGCTATGCTAATGATGTCTCTATTTGTTTCTATGTTTTGCACAAGCTCCAGACTGGATCCAGAACACCTGAGAAGAGATGATGCTGACCCCTCAGAGGACCCCAGATGATGCTAACCCTGAATCAACAAACATAACTAACAAGTATTGCTACAAGTTTGATTGCATCATATAATAATTGCTGTTAATAATGTTCATCGTCTGGCTGACTACGACTTGTAATAATTTTTTCAGAAAAATCCTGTCATATATGCACAAATTGACCGTCACCACTTATAAGCCACTACTAAATATTGTAGAAACTTAATTTTCTGTAAAGTTGCTTTGTAACGATTTGAATTGTAAAAAGCGCTATACAAATAAACTTGAATTGAATTGAATTGAATTCAGATTTCTGCATCTTTGTTTTAATCATCAGCTGTCAAACTGACACACTCTTTAAGATCACATCCAATTACTTAGCAGATTATCAAAAATACATCCCTCTTGAATCGATGGATCAGCACTTTCCTCAGGCTGCTTTCAACATTAGACTCATCTGTCAAATACACTTGAGGTTAATTACAGGTCATTAGTTGAGCCAGTGTCAAACAAATGCAAAAAAAAAATGAAAACATTATCTAATGAAACCGTTGGATTCTACTGGGCTTAAGAAATAGTGTACAAGACTTCAGAAAATGGATTTTAACATCCTGGATGAAGCAGGTCATTGTAGCACAAAGTGTATAATGTCAAATATCACCACACAATATGCCACTTCGAGTTGAATTAATAATAAAGTAAGCCAAAACATCTTCACCAAACATCCTTTCTGATGCAAAAGAAAAAGAGCTTTTGAATGAGTAACAAAATTTAAAAGCGATTATGTCCAAACGGGAGCCAACCATACAGATTTATCTGTCATAATTTTGGCTGTGCTTTCGGCTCTGCTCCGCGGATGAATGTGCATCATGAATCACGACACTGTTGTAAGCTACACACAGATCTAAAAATATTGTGTGAGTCTTAATCTATTGTTTTTAGAAAGTGGAAACATTCACTTCAATCAAATCTCTGTTTCTGTGTTTCTTAATCCTTTCAAATCTCATGTTGATTCGGGTTTTATTACAGACTTTGTAATTTATTTTTTTTCTTGTAGACTTTGCTTTGTGAAGTTTCGCAACCTTTGCGAAACATTTATTTCAAGCTGGTGATTTGCAGCGCGTATCAAACTACCAAAGTCACCTGATTTCAGGGTTTTTTATGTCGCAACTGTTTTGAAATGTTTTAAAATTTCAATCATTTGTTCACTAAATAAACCAGGTTTATAAATTTTTAGACATTTTCGAAGCGTTTTGAAAAGGCGTGTTTTTCTCATCGCTAGTTAGTCGACAATATGTTTTCTCCCTTTTTCCTCAAACCACAACAAGCGCCATTCTCCCATTTTTTTAGCAGAATGTGATATACCCGCTCAACCAATAACAGCCCACAATTCCACGTACTGTAAACGGTAACAGCCAATCACAGCACACAATTCCACGCACTGTAAACATTAACAACCAATAACAGCACACAATTCCACGCACTGTAAACAGTAACAACCAATCACAGCGCACCATTCCACGCACTGTAAACAGTTCTTTGTGATCAACAAATAAGGTCTGCACGATAAATCACAAGTGATTGTTATGCTCATCAATAAAGCCGGTTCTGTGATTAATAGTACAGTAAATCTCCATCATCTGCTTTCAGATGGAAATTATTCGGATGTTTTTAATAAACATAGCCGTAGATCACTGACAAGCTGCGCTATATCACATTCATTAGATGAATCACATTCGATTATGAACGTGATATTGCATAGCTTGTCATAGCTTGGTCTAATGTGATATTGCTCATGTTCTTGTTCATGATGAAATGTTATTTTATTATTGTAATCAGTTTATAGCATTAACAAAATGACCTGTTGAATTAATTTTGGAAGTGATGACTGATGAATGTTTTTTTTAGTCCAGTGCCTGTACATAAGATTAGTATTGACCAAGTTCAGAGGCATAGGTCATATGTGGATCAAATTACTATGTTATGTATTTTCAACAAGTTTCAATATGAAAAATAACTTTCAAATTGATTCAATGAATTTATTGCATTTTGAAAGTCTCAACTCAAATAACCATGTGACAACAGGCTCTGTGCTTTTGCCAACAAACACAGAGCAGAACTGATTTACAGGATGAAACAGCATTCACAGGAATATCAAATGTCTCAATTAAACATCCATTCTTGGACTTCATTCATTTGTTCATTATGAATCTTAACTGATATTAGATTAGATATTGCAAATCTCATTCTGATGTTTCAAGATTTTGAGAGTTTAAATTTATTGTAAGTCATAATGAGATAATGTCCCAAATGCATGCAGGTCCAACACTGATGGTAAACTGTGCCTCGGGCCGACCCAGGTGCAAAGATACAATCAGACCTGCATAGACAAATAGATCTAGAGAATTCCAGCCTGTCAAACGCATCATTACGTGCTGTTAGCTGCCAAAGTAAAGAGCAGAAGTGTGTGCCACCCATACTTCAACAACACGCAGAGCAGTGTGAGTGTGTTCTCACAGTCCATCACAGTGGATACGATGAAGATTTACAGAAGAATATGCATGCATCATTACACTGAGAAGAGTAAACACGGAGAACCAAAGAGCATAATGTGCATTATTGTAACTTAAAAACCGCTCATCATTTTGATATTCATTATACTGCCTGCTACATAAACAAGTCATCCTGCTGGAGAAAGAATTATACTGTAATGAAAACAGCATAAAATAATTAAAGTAATAGCTCAAACAAAACTGCTGAAAATGCTGACATCGTCACGAATCTGTCTTCGTGGATAATGAAAGATGTTTAGCAGAATGTTCCCACTGCTTATTTTCATACAAGGAAAGGGGAAAACAGTAGTCAACGGCAGACTGAACTCGTTAATGAGTATAAACAATAATAATTAAATCGATATTAATTCCATTGTTGTAGTATGTGAATCCCACATAATCATGTTGATTCAGAAAAAAAAGGTTGAAATGCCTTCATATTTATTGTATCTTGTTATAAATTGATGCCAACTTCAACATGATAAAAAGTGAATAATTTAGATTTCCTTCCAAGACAATCATAGGTTTCAGAAAAAAATCAATATATTGCCTATAAGTTACTTAATAGAACACTTTAATGCTGCTTCCGGTCCTTTTTTAGTAGTAATAGTAGTAGTAGTAATTTACTATTAAAATAAGTTGCTACCTTACATATTTAGGTTGACTCAAAATGGCTGTACAAGTAATTTTATATTAAACTGACTTAAAATTGAGCTGAATCTTATATTACTTCAAAAGTGAAGTTGGAATTGGTTAACTTGGTGATCTTGATAAGTTAAAGTAACAGAAATGCATGTTGCCACCACTTATTGACCATGGCCCGGTTCCCCGATAACGTTCACTCTTAGCGCTCTAAGAAGACATCGAAAGATATATCTTACCAAAGTTGTTGATGTTTCTAAGTGTGTTCCCCGAAGTGTCCCTTAGGAAGCTTCTTAGCACGCTGCCTCTTACATCCGACATTACAAGAGCGCTGTCCAAAGTCAGGGTGCTGAATTAGTTGGCATCGATTGCTCATGAATCGATTTTCCACTTCACATGAAGGTGCATTACAGCGAAAGACAACACGTTCTATGCAAATTAAACATTCCTCAAATTATTACAGTAACATTTATTTTAACATAGTTTAATTTATCAGTAAAATATAGACTATAAATTAAATTATCAAAGGGTCAGTAATGTTCACACGATATGTTGTGACGTTAAGACAAACCGGGTATCCCTCGCTTATCATCAATCCCGTTGTGCCACTTGTGCCGCTTCTTGACATGGGTTTAACAACTTATAAAAATTATATAATACACTTTTATATTAATGGCAAGGTACTTTACAATCAGAATTGATTGGCAAGCAGCTGCAGTTACTTCTGTTTAATGCGGTATTGATTGCAATTGGTTTATGTTTTTAATAAAAAGCAACCTATCTACAATGAACAGAGAGAGAGAGAGAGAGAGAGAGAGAGAGAGAGAGAGAGAGAGAGAGAGTTAGATACAAAATATGCTGGGGAAGCAACGTAAAAAAGGGCACCAAGCCTCTCGTCAGAGGAACTTGAAGTGTTGCTGGACCTTGCCACCAGGTCAGAGATCACACCCCTATGGTCCACTATAACCTGCACATTTATGGCCGCGTCTTCCTTTCGCGATAAGTAGCCTACGCCTGATCATTCACTGATGGATTGGCGATAGGGATGAGTGCCATCCACCAAGATGCAATCCCCGGCATGGCGCATCATTGACAGAGGAAATCACTCTATGTCCTTCAGGGAGTTCAAAACCAGAGCTTATTCATATGAAGCCCAGTAAGTGTGTAACATACAGCTCCGGGTTGATGGCATTAAACTGGCCAGTTAAACTGAAGTCTGCCTCAGTGAACTGCTTGAGTTGAATCTCTCCAGTGACATCAAACCTTTCAAACGGGTTAAAAAGCTCCAAGCATTAAGTTCCCCCCCGGAGACAGAAGGAGTCGGCAGACTAATGTGTGCTGGTTAGAGTGTAATGAACTGAGCTGGTCACGACGACTTGACTCTCTGGGAGAGACTTTATTAATAGATATCTTACCCTCTCATTCATTGTTCTGATTCCCAGCCATCTCGCAGTACTTGCCTACATTGGCAGCTTCACTGAAACAGAGCCAGATTTGGAGCACTTTACACTTTATGTGCGTATATATATATATTACATTTTGATACAGGCTTTGCATAATGTCTGCACCTATGATGCCTTAAAATCCAACTTCCATAGATCCATCACGTTGCATTCTGGGATTGCCTTCTCCATGAATGACATGCAATGCTAAGGCTGGCTGTGTCTGTAATTTACTAGACTAGGCAGTGATGCTCTATTTTCATAGCCAGATTAAGAATACAAAGCTGAATGCGACAGCATTATTCCAGAGCAACACGTCGCTAGGAGAGCTTGTGCTGTCAGTGCCAGGTATCAGAGTAACTGTGAATGTATTCATGGAAAGATATGGGAGATACATGTTAATGAAGCTGCGCAGAACTTAATGCAACAAGGGTCGAAGACATCTAAGAATCATGTCTAGTCTTGGCTCAAAGTCTAAAATCAGTTTTTGGGAATCCACAGGAGCTGTGTTAAAGTACATGTCCTAAATCTGGATTTGTGTTCCCTGACAGTTATAAGATTAATTGCAATTAAATTCTTATTTCAAGTTGCATTCAGTAGTTCATTAGTGAGCGCAAGACTGGCTGGTGATTGGCCAAAATCACACCCGTGAAAAATAGTAAATAGTGACCATTGCAAAAAAACGAAGAGATCAAAACAGTGTTTTGTTATAGTTATACAGTTATAAACAGTTATATATAGTTATAAACAGTTAAAAATAGTTATAAACAGTTATATTGTGACTTTACAAAAATAAATGTGCAAATACGTGATGAATATTTTTTTTTAACATTTTTCTAATTGTATGCAATATTTTCATTTTAACAGACTTTGAATATACAGTTAACTTTTCAGATGTTATGTGTGTGTTATTCTGCGTTTTTTTGCATTCTAAGTTCATTTTGAGGCAAAAACAAAAAGTATAGGTCATACAATTTTAAAAATGGTGAAATACATTGAAAAGGAGACATCTGAACTATATAAAAAACTTTATAGAAAAGTATGAGTAAAGTCTCTATCTCATGTGAGTGCACACCATTCAGATGACTTTAAAAAAAACAAATTTTTTAATCTTTATGCATTTTTAAAAGAACATACATGTATTAGTGGTGATGAGCACCACCTTTAATACCTATAGATCATGTCATAGATGTACTTCTTACAGTCAGGAAACAGAGTGAACACACAAACACACTATGCACATGGAGTTTGACCAACCCACATAAGCCTGAGACATAAGATGTGCAGGGAGCTCCAGCACACAGAGCTCTGAGCTTCTGTCTTTTTCATTTCAGCGTCTCCTCTGGATGTCTCATTGCATCAGAATGTTCATCTGTGATGCATTGTGGGACAGAGTGACGAGAACGGCAGAAATCAGCCGCTGAATTCCTTTATCTGTTCCTCAGCTGACCTTCCTGTCTCCCCTTCCCTCGTCCTGTCAGTCCAGACGTGGCTCTGACAGTCCATCTAAAACACCAGGAGCTCATCACACACACACACACACACCATTCACACATGCTGGAGACGCTGCATTCACACACACACACACACACAGAAAGAGATGCAAACATCAACATACAGCAGTTGAAGCATCTCAAATCAAGCAATATGCCAAGAGGACTGTATGTTTAGCACACTTACACTTACAGTGTGTTTTCTGAAAAAACTAAATGCTCAGCTTGTTCTATCTGTTGCAATGTTTAGTCTGATTTCACCAAGAGCTCTTGTTTTTCAGTTCCAGTTTTCAGCTCCACATGACAACGATTTTACACAAATGACTCTTGCTGCTTAAAATCTGGATAAAGTCCCATCCTAGGTTTTTACTGAAGTAAAACGGGTTGATGTCCAGTGTGTTAAGACCTCAGCAACAACAAGCTCAAGTTGTTTTAAAATATGATAAAACACTCCAGGGTAACACTTTATAATAGTGTTCATTAATAAACCATTAACACACATTACATAATGCTAACCAGATCATTAGTTTATATATATTCATATAGCTAGAAATATGAGATAATGTGCTTGTTAATGTTTATTAATGTGAAAATTACCTACTGATTAACAGATTATTTAAAGTTAAATAAAATGCTTACAAATGTCATCAAACTTTGAATTCATAAGATCATGCACTTTAAATTAAAACAAATCTTCAGATTATTTTGAAAGATGGTTAACAATGATTGAAAGCTTCATTAATAAACCATTAACACACATTATATAATGCTTAAGTGATCTTTAGTCAGTGCTTACATATGTCATTTAACTTCAGTTCAGATATTAGCATATGCTATTTTTTTTTACATTTACAAATGTTGTGAAAAGAATTTTGATTAATCTGTAATTTTAAGCTCTTCACTATTTACTGAACTATTCAAAAGCTTGCAAAGACATCACACACATTGCAATTTGGGTGCAGAACATGTTTTTATTGCCTCAACACTTAGTTTAGTATACTTTATCATTAAACATGGTATTCCTTGATATATACATCAGCTAGAGAACACAAATTGACATGACATGACATTTGTATGCACTGTAAATTACATAAATTATCTGCTGATCATTAAGTCATTTTTAATAAGTTAAGTAAACATTAACAAGCATATTATCTCATATTTCTAGCAATGTGAATATCTATTAACTAATGATCTGCTAAGCATTATATCATTTGTTAATGATTTATTAATGAAAGTTATCATAAAGTATTACCCAATTAAAGGTGATTTGGTATCAGTGGTTCCTTGAAGAAACCTTAGCATCCATTATACATTTCCATTGCACTAACTATGGAAAAAGTTTCTTTAGATGATTCAAATATTCTTCACACTATGAAATAATAATACATTAATGTAATCTAAGTGCAGATAACAAAGGCTCTATTAATCTAAAGGCCATATTAATCTCTTGTAGTTCAATCCAGGGTTGTCACATAATTTTTAATGTAATCTTCTCCACTTTAATACAAATTATAGCACAAAATAAACATGACTGAACATCACAAAGTGTTAAAACATTATTAAAACAGCTTGTGATCAATGTCACTTAACGTTGCATTTATCACAGAAATGTTGTCCAGTGTTCTATGATATTATAGTAATATACAGTATATTATAATATAATAATTTTACAGTGTGTTTGTTTATATAAGAAAACCAAACCACTGATATCGGCTCTGCGATTCTGAAAAAGGCAGACAAATGTAGTATTTGTGCATCCATAATAACAAGCAATCAGATGCAATGAACTATATATGAAAATTCTGTGCTTCAAGTGTAAAAAAATGGTTTGAGTGCTAGATCTATTTATTTCATACCATAAATTCCTCTCGGACGTCATGCAGCATCAGGTGTTTGATTAGCAAGATGGGAGCTGAAGGAACAGGTCTACATTTCTCCTTCATTATTTTAGGACTAGAGCCGCTGCAGACCGATGTGTTATGTGTATTGAACATATGGGCTTTCATGTGGTAAATTGAATGTTACTCATATGTGAGTGCACACTGTTTTTTTTGGTCATTCTGCCCAAGTTTCAGGCACTACCAGGGGACTGCTTTCCTTTTACTGAGAGCCGCACCGAAGAAAATCTCAACAGACCTTGGTACAATTACTGTGCCTTCCCGTCTCCATCTCCTGCTCTCCCAGCCCCGCAGCCGGACGCCTGGGGAATTCAGCCCACTGTTCTGCAGAAGATTTGGGCAGTCAGGCATCAAATGTAGGCCTCTTCTCACACTCTGGGCCTCGGCGGCGGTCGCGTCGGGGGACCCGGACTTTGTGTTTTCACACACTTCCCTCCCTGGGACACGAGGCTTCGCTGAGGCAGGAAGAGGCTTCGGCCTCCGGGCCATCTTCCAGAGAGCAGGACAGGTCTCTAATGTGCTTTGTCTGCCTGGACTTGCTGTTATTTCCTTTGTCCTTCATACTGACACTTTCCACAAATAAAGAAATTAAATAGGGCTTGAGACTCTTAAGAAGATAATGTCTTTTTCTTTTCCAGAAGCGGTCAGTGAAAGGGTGGTGCGTGACCTTCAGAAGGTGCTGATCGTCAGGTCAAACCAAAGAATGCATGAGCTGCTTTAAATCTTGCAACTTTTTCCCTCATGCTACCAAAATTGAAATATTGCGTGTATAAGTGTAAAAGATCTGTGTGAATGTGTTGTTTTCTAACAACAGGTTTTCTAATTAATATAATTAATATGCTACCATTCCAAAAAATGGGGTTCATACATTTTCTTTTTTTTGTTCTCTTTATTTTATTTTTGTTTTTAATTATTATTATTATTATTATTTTTATTATTATCATTATTATTGTTCTATTTAGCAGGCATGCATTAAACTATTTACATTATCACACATTATTTCTAATTTTGAACACTTCTTATTTAAAACAAAAAGTAAAACTGATTTCACAGAAATATTGTGCAGCACAACTGTGTCCAACATTGATAATAATCAGAAATGTTTCTTGAGCAGTAAATCATCATATTATAAATATTTCTGAAGATCATGTGACACTGAAGACTGGAGGAATGATGCTGAAAATACATAATTTTCATAGCACACATTGAACAAATAAAATAATAATTATATATATTAGCTACATAAATGACTTGACTCAGACTGTAACTTTTAAAGTGTATTATTATGTGCCTTCAATGCAATATGCACCATTTAAAGACAAACTGATATTAAATAATACTAAAGTATTAGTCTTGAAAAACAGTTCATTAAGATATCACTACATAAACACATTTTAGGTTACCATTACCGTGTATGATGTCAATTAGGGTCAGTCGTGAAGGTCATGACCTTTGAGGTACGACTGGAAAAAATAGTTGCACTTACTTTCTAATAGTTCTCTTTGTTTTTCTTTGCTTTCCACAGAGCAGAGAGAGGCAGAGCTTGGATTTAAAGCTCAATGCCACAGAAGAGATGGAGGAATAATGGTTTGGGGCTTAGGGAGCTCATGTGTGTGTCTGTGTGTGCGTGCATGCGTGTGTTTGAGGTCTCGTTCATGGATATGGGGCATTTATGTGTAATGTCACTCTTGGCTGAGAGGTGGAGGTAGGAAAGGTGTAAAGCCCAGAGGAACAGGCCTCCATCAGTCTCCGCTCCGTTTCATTAATCGGCCTCCGGAAAGAAGCCGGAGCTGCTACAACTCCTCCTGCACTTCCTGTAGAAACCTTGATAAAAACAAGACTGACACAAAAAGAGAGAACTTCATTATTTGACCATCTGACAAATCTAGTTTAACTGCTTTTATTCACATCAAAGATATAACTTGTTAACTACATAGTAAAGTTTGTAGGCAAACTTTAAGTTGGCTTGAATAAGTCTAGCCAGAGAGTTAGAGAGTTAGTTTTAACTCATTTGAAGTATTTTTAAAGTTTTGAAAGGCAATACAATATATCAGAAAAATAGATAAATAGATAAGATATAGTAAACTAGCATGGTGATAGCCTGATTAGCAAGTTACTAGCATGTTGTTAGCATGTTCCCAGACAACTACATAGTGTTGGCCCAGATCAGGCCCACATCTGGCGTGAAACCAATGTGGGTCAGAAGTGCGCCGGATCTGGGTGAAAAAAAACCACTAAGACCAGTGTGACAGTGGCCAAAAACACTTAAAAACAAAACACTAAGACCAGTGTGACAGTGGCCAAAAACACTTAAAAACAAAACACTAAGACCAGTGTGACAGTGGCCAAAAACACTTAAAAACCATCTTAGGAGACCAGCCAGGGAAACCGATCAGTTTAGGCTGGTTTAGCTGTATTTTCAGTAGAGAGTTTTCAAGCTTTGCTCTGGCAGTAAACAGCTTAAGTACACCAGAAGTCTGATCATATTTCTCATTTAGTTTAGTTTACTAAAACCAAAATGAAAGTTAATTAATAAAAAGTATATAACACAAATAATATAAAAACAGTAAAAATTACTAAAAAGAACTGAAATTAAAGTGGGCACAAAAAAAATGTTTTAAATAAAATCCAATTAAAAATATTAACAAAATCTAGTATAGAGTAAAAGCAAAAGTCTTTATTTCAGAACAGAATTGGTTTTTTAGAACATAATTTAATATAATAACACAATGGCTTTGTATAGGAGTGTGTATAGGAGTGTGTGGATGCTGATGTTGAGAATGTGGTGTTTGTGGACGGAGGAGACACATGAACCTTGAGAAGAGCAGCAGATCTCGCTCTGCTCCATTACACAGCAGCCATCAGCCGGTCGCTCCTCAAGACTCCTGCACCACAAACACTAGCTGTGTGTCTCCAATGGGTGTCAGACATAGTTGCTGAACTGACTGCATCACATGTTCACTGCTATATGTTGAAGCAGATAAACGTTCTTTCTCTAGCAGTGAAATGACACACAAATACTGATGATGCATACCGCACTCATAGGCTTGTTCAAAACTTTAGTCAAGTCTGTAATACCTGACTTGAAAAAAGAAAGAAATAAAATAAAAAAATAACAGATACAATATAAAATATGCCAACAAGAGAGAAAATGACACCTCTCTAGCCATTAAAGAAAAAAATCTATATATCATTTTTAAAGGGATTTTTAATGGATCCATTTGTGTTTTTTTACACAGTTCTGTGCTTCTAAATTAAATCATCTTACTCTTTTTATTTTTTTTTCTTCTTCTCTCTCACCATGGCATGAAAACACTGAATTCCATTGAAACGTTTGATCAGGCTTTGCATATCCAGGGCAGACTGGCAGATTTAGGTACATTTCCATTGAACTCTGTGTCAAGTTCAAAAAAAAGAAAGAAAAAGTGAGGACAGATCCAATTACAAATGGATTCACACCAAGAGCACTGCATTCCCCACTGCTGTCTACTTTGTTTTGTTTTTGTTTTTTTTGTAATAAAGTGATCGTGGACAGAGGCCAGTCCCAACAGCCAGATCGCACAGACAATGATCAGAAGAGCCTAGCGGTTATGGGCCACGAGTATATGCCTTATGAATATTATTTGGAGCGGTGTTGAGGAGAAGGGAAGTTGATGATGGCCGCTCGTCATTGTTGTGAGAGCGTAGGCAGCGTGACACAGTAATGCATGCTAATGTAAACATCAGCACTCCTCTCAAATCAATTCAAATGTGCTTATTCAGGTGGAAAATAAACACGGCAGTGAGGGAGAAGCACAGCGTCCTCCAAAACCCAGCAGATAATGTCATTTCACCATCCTCCCTTCAGCCGCCTCAACTTTTGTTGGGAGTTTTTTGTTCAGTGGAGCTCAGTATATTTATTCAACTTTGTTTTACACACATGGAATCCAATGACATTCATTGACAAGATTGGAAAATGATCACTGTAGTGCAGAATATTGCATGAGATGTGTACAGACACAGTCAATTACAAACCAAATGGATTCAATGCAATGCCCATGCAACGCAATGCAATGCCCAATGTCCAGAAGCATGGAAAGACTCTGCATTAAATCAGCTTGGAATGTGTCATTAAGGCATATAAACTGATCTTTAATGTGTGATTTAGGAGCTGATCTGTAATAACTAATTGTTTACATTTTACAGCAACAACTGCTTGAACTGGATTATCGGTGGATAAAAGGAAGAAGGTAAAAGGAAAACAAGCATACTAGAACCTTAGAATCTCAAAATCATTTTTCCATATTTTTTTATTTATTTTATCATTATATTTTTTTTATGTTAATTGTTGAAGTTTATTTACAGTTTTTTACAATCACTTTGCTACTATTTTCAGAACCTTGATGTCATTTTTCACAACTCTAGACACAAAACTCACAACGGTTATCACTTGTAACACAGGCTGTCTAATGTTCAAAACATTGCCTTGAGCATTCACATCTTTAAAGAAATCTTGCACTTGCACAATCATTGGTTCAAAACACAACTTTACTGTGAAATACCATTGAAACATAACTATAGATCACCCACACACAAGCAACCGATAGTTTCACTGCGTCATTGTTCGTACAATCATTAAATATTGTAGAACAAAATAGGTGATACAGGTTTCATTATGGTATTACATGTACAGTAAATACATCTCTGTAAAAGTACTGCAGTAGTAGAGACAATACTACAGACACAGTGGAATCATTGAACAAAGTTTGTAATATATTGATGCAAAACACTACAGTACTGTACAATTACAACATAGGTTTATTTGAATCAAAGCAAAAATAATTAGCTATGAAATTGAAAATCACCACACCATCTTCTGATATAGCCGCACACATGGTAATGTTGGCCCCACTTGGCCAGATTAAAACCTGCCTCATCCAAATATATGAATTTGTGATGGTCATCATCAGCATCCAGCTCCATCACCCTCTAAAAATACATTTTAGAAAGAGATTTAGAGATTACTGTACAATGTAGAATTTTTGTGAATGTTTTTACAACAGCCATCTTGAAACTGAACTTACCTGAACATACTCAGTCCTCATTGGCTTCACTCTGTCTGCATTTCTTTCGAAAGGCACACGGTATAGTTGTTTTATAGATACCTGGTGCCTTTTTAGTATGCGTGCAATAGTCTGCAAACTTATGGATCCCACATTGTTGAACATGTCTTCATTGTCCAAGATATGCTGGCGAATTTTTTGTAGGGCGAATATCATTTCTGGCCTGAACCAAATCGACCACAGCCTGCTCTTGTTGGTCAGTTAGAATTCTGTTATTGATATTGTAGTCTAATTGGTTCATGCTCCGCACTAATTGGTGACAATGAATCTCGTTATCTTGAAACGTTCATGATTTACAGCAAACATGGAAGATTGTTTGTGAGTTTCCATACTAAGAGTAATGCAACAGTTACTTATCATTTTGAGCAGTTGTATCAATTGATAGTTAGATCATTGTAAGGAAATGAACAGACACTCATTTGAAATGTAATGTGTGAATTGCCTTTTGAAATAGTAGCACTTTGATGTTAAGTTGTGTCATATTGAACAGGTGATTCTTGTTGAATGAACAAATGATCTAAGTTTTATGTGTATTGTATCCAAGCAATTGAGAAAAGGGTTAGAGTTTTGAAAAATGTGCATTTTGATCATTGGTTGTGAGTTTTGTGTCTAGAGTTGTGAAAAATGACATCAAGGTTCTGAAAATAGTAACAAAGTGATTGTAAAAAACTGTATAGAGCACATTGTATGCATGCCTTTAAATTTCATACACTAAAGTTAAAAATCAATAAAAAAAGCATATAGGCAAAGATAAACAAATATTCTACTTTGTTGTGAATACTAAAGTAACACTAACATATATTATAAAATTGTGAACGCCATGCTGTTTTCTTGGGTTACACCAATTGACATTTGAAACCCTGAACTAATTGTTTTATTGTGATTGTGTGTGTGTGTGTGTGTGTGTGTGATTGTGTATATGTGTGTGTGTGTGTGTGTGTGTGTGTGTGTGTGTGTGTGTCTGTGTGTTTGTGTGAGTGTGATTGTGTGTGATTGTGTGTGTGTGTGTGCGTCTGTGTGTGTGATTGTGTGTGTGTGTGTGTGATTGTGTGATTGTGTGTGTGTGTGATTGTGTGTGTGTGTGTGTGTGATTGTGATTGTGTGTGTGTGTGTGTGTGTGTGTGTGTGTGTGTGTGTGTGTGTGTGTGTGTGTGTGTGTGTGTGATTGTGATTGTGTGTGTGTGTGTGTGTGTGTGTGAAAACAAGTACACATGTTCTCCCTATAGATCTAACAAAGCCTACTGTCAATCAGGGTCATGTCTCTGTGTCCTGAATGACACTGATGTCCAGTCCGGCGATCAGTCCAGAACGCTCCAGATCAGAACCCCACCAAGCACGAAACTGGAAAGGACCTTCAGATCCAGCACAGGACTCCTGACCCACCTCAACTCATTACACAAATATATGAATAATGAGCAGAGAACAGAAATCCATCAGAAAGAGACGGACAGTCTGGAAAAAAAATGCATTTTACCAAATAACCCATGAAAGGCATTTTCTCTCCATACTGGACCACTTTTCTTTGCCCAAAACACTAAAAAGACATTATTCATGACTTTTACAATAGCCAGCCTCATATTTAGGCCTGTGAGGAACATTAAAGCGTGTGAGGCTACGATTATCTGGAGCCTCAGCACTCACAATTATTAATTCATCAAGCTGCTTCAGAACACAAATGCATTGTATTGTCTCATTCAGCATTTTATTTTACCCATAAATGGGCCAAATGGGATGCGTTCTAATGACAGAGCCATGTTAATATCAAAGTGAATAGGCTCTCGGGTGCAGATGGGAGCACGCTGTGGAAATTCAATCACAAGTCCCTTCAATCACGGGACAGAAAACAGGGATGCATTTGAATATTTTTACCTGCAAGTATTAAAATTATACAATTTTAATAGCTATTTAACATGTAGTTGCTTTTTAAGCCACATGCTTTGGCTGAAAAAAAGGAAAATGCAGGCAGGTAAAGTGGAAATCCTCTTGGCAGTTATGAGCAGGACAAGCTCTTTCCGCCGGGAGCTTCTTCCTGATCTGTTCTGCTCGGAGTCACTGACTTGTGAATTCTGCTTGCCTTTGTCTCGTTCCCTCCGCTGCTGGTAAACAAGCAGATCCTCGAGCCGAGATCGCCTGGGGCTCTTCACATTCTCCTAAATATCTATTCGACCGCCGCAGAAACACCTGAGAGGAGGATTTAAGGAAGCAAACATCTCCTCTGTTCTGCTGTGACAGTCAGACGGGTGTCTGTCATTACAGTGTGGGACACATCAGATCTAGAGGCATATAAACCTTATTTCTCAGTATGTTTATCTGCCATCATGATAACGTGTTTCACACAGATTCTCACAGTCAGTTACAGCTATTAAATAACCCAGTGTGAAATGCAATCCAAGAAAGAGGATGGAAAATTACATCTATCCAGCTAGACTGGAGCAATAATGAAGTGGAAAGATCCTGACACACACACACACACACACACTCACACCTGTGTTATTTTAGTATCAGGGATGTAGGTGAATTCAGACACGTTTTGCCATTGACATGACTGGAAAAAATGTCCCAGTTATCCTGAATTAACCCCTATTTCACATTATATATATATATATATATTTTTTTTTTTTTTTTTTGCTTCCATTTTTTTTGTTTATTTTAAAGTTTTAGTAATCATGTTTATATATTCATGTGTGGGTGTCTATTTATTTATATTATTTCAGTTACTCTTTGTTTCATTTCAAGTATTTACTTTTTTTATATATATTTATTTATTAATTATCATTATTAGTATTAGTATTATTTTAGTTTTTTAGTTTTTTTTTGATGACCCTGACACTTTGGGATATTACTGTATTGATGCCATTATTGTATATTCTTGTATCCTGACATGCTAAAGTCCATCTAAGACTATTTTAAGAGCATATGCTGATTACTGCATGATCACGAGACATGTAGCTTCTAGAATTCTATTAACTGATGAACTGCATGGATTCATTGTACGTTTAAACACTTTTGACACACTGCAGGAGCATTTAAAATTTACTACTGAAGACAAATTAAAAGCATCAAAAATCAGTCACAACACCTAAAATATATACTATAACAGTCACTTAATTTAAGCCAAAACTGTATGAGCAACATACAATTGTACAATTAGAAAGAGTGCATCTCTTTCTATTCATGCATTATCAACTGATAAATTAACATTTTATTTAGGTATGTGAAATAGTAACGAAATACGGTATAAGATAAGATGCTTCTAAAGCAGCTGGTCAGAAGCTCTCGGCTGAGTGTTTGCATCTCTGACTAGCTGTTTGAGGAACACCTGCTCGGCTTAACTGAGCAGAGAGAGCGTGCGCTGAGCCTCCTGATCAATAATGCATGGAGAGTGAACAGCAACATGCGAAACCTCTTAGCCACTGCAGCGGAGGAGAGCAGCTTTGATCGGCCGGGACACACCAGACATGATCGACACTTTCTTTGACCCACGTTCTAACAGAGGAAGGCTGAAATGGCATTTCAATATCATTATAAATTATATACAATAGAAACCATGCATTTAAGATCATCCATATTTCCAATATGTCATCTATGTTGTTTACCTTTAACCCAAGTCAAACCGAACACCTCTGACCTTTAACCCGCCCCTAAGCACTAATATATTCATCAAAGAGCACTTAATTAGATTTCTAATGGAACTTCGCTGCAAATGCTCAGCCATGGAGTTGAGAGGAAAAGAAAGAAAAAAAACCTTCATAAGGGTAATTACATGAACTCAACATCATATCAACCCATAATCCACACTCCAATGAGCCTTTGCTGCACTTTACTATGTTGATGTTACCTACTGTAAATAGACGTCAATGCAAAGAAAATGGAGGGCATTTAAGATTAAAAATGCTCATTGATTGTAATTTCCTTCACGTTTGCCATTTATCTGTGTGCCAGAAAGCAGCGCTCCACATTTTATGTTGCTAGATTAATTTTAGACTCCCTGCAGTAGTTACTGACTTGCTTCTTTGGGGAAAATGCAGCAGTTCTCTTACATAGAGTTCTCTCGTACTGCGTCTTAGCTAAGACGCTACGGGAAAAGTCTCTTTTCACGAAACACTGAAGCAAAAAATTATCCTTAATTTTGAATTATTGTAAAGCGCATTTGCAGCAGCACACAGCCATAGGCGAGACGGCTCGCTTGCTCATTGGCTGCTCTGCGGCAACTGCACAAGCCTATCGAGCGCAGGCTGATGCAACATCAGACCAATGAGGGCGCTCGCGCCCTCCATGCCACTTCCCGCCGAAACGGGTGTGGCCTAGCCCTATAAAGGGAGCTCGAAAAGGCTGACTCACCTGATTTTTCATCTCTTCAGCGAAGCTCACGCATCGTTGGATCACGAGAGGAAGCAAGCGCCGTCGATAGCATCTCAGCGGGACGAGCCATTCCTGAAGCCGCTGGCCTACGCCGCCTTCCACTGCCGTTCCTGCTGCGCGTTCCGGCGCCTATATCCTTTTTGTATCCTCGTGTGTGTTCGCCCTGCGAACCACACTCATAAAAGAGCTGCGTCTTTTTAAAGATGCCCTCGTGCGGCTCGTGCAGAGCCCCGCTCAGCGAAGGAGACCGTCACGTCATCTGTGTCTCCTGCCTGGGTGAGGATCATGCAGCGCTCGTGCTCGCTGACGGCGGCTGCCCTCACTGCGAGCTACTGCCAATGGTGACTCTGAGGACTCGCTTGGCATTCTTCTCCGAGCCAGCATTCCCCGCTGCGCCGCAGCGCCGTAAAAAGCGCCGCTCCCAGCAAATTCCGGAACCGTCACCAGCTCAACCGAGCTCGCCGGTTCTCCCTGCTTCACTGGCCTCCCCTGCATCGCTTCCCGATGGTCAGCGCCCGCTGTCTGCTGCCGCGTCTTCCGAGGAAGTGGAACTCAGGGTCGCGTCGGGGGAAGAGGACACGTGCTCTCTGCTAGCTTCGGGCAGTGAGGGTTGGGCGAGCTCCATGGATCTCGCGCCTTCTGCTCAGAAGCCCAGCAGACGGGCTGATATCGAGAAGGAGCTGATGCGAGTGCTCACACTGGCCGCGACGAGCCTCGGCCTGGAGTGGTCTTCACCAGCGCCCCCCTCTCGTTCCTGGCTGGATGGTAGCTTTCTTCCGGATGAGCGTACTTCTCCTAGCTCAAAGCCCGCCCCGTTTTTTCCTGAGCTTCATGAAGAGGTGGCGAAAGCTTGGAACGCTCCATACTCGGCGCGAACTCGTTCGTCTGTTTCGCCAGCATTCTCCGCACTGGATGATGCTAAAAACAGAGGCTACCAGTCACTTCCGCCGGTGGAACAGGCTATAGCGACGCACCTTTGCCCGCCCTCTGCTGGATGGCGGATGAAAGTGGCGTTGCCATCGAAACCTGCCGCATGACGTCATCTCTGCTCGCGCGGATCTTTTCTGCTGCTGGGCAGGCTGCGTCTGCGTTACACACCATGGCCACGCTGCAGATTATCCAGGGTAATCTCCTCCGTAAGCTGGATGAGATGGGACCTGAAGCTATCTGTCTCAAGGATTTGAGGAGTGCTTCGGATCTCTCACTCCGCGCTACTAAGTCCGCTGCACAGGCCATGGGACGGGTTATGGCTTCCGCTACTGTGGCTGAGAGACATCTATGGCTGACGCTATCAGACATGGCAGAGTCTGAGCGCGCTGCGTTCCTCGACGCCCCGCTGACTCCCGCTGACTCCCGCTGGCCTCTTCGGATCATCTGTCAACGAGTTTGTTGAGAGATTCGTCGAGGACCAGAAAGCGTAGCAAGCTTTCAAGCACTTCTTGCCGAAGCGCTCTGGTTCTGCAGCGAGTCGTGCTAGACCAAAAAGCTCTCAGCCATGCCCCCCGCCTCTTGCTGCTTCATCGCAACAGCGTCAGCAACGCAGCTCGAGACCCCGGTCTCGCTCTACCAGCCGTCGCCCCGCGCCGCGGGAAACACGGCAGAGGATTACGGTGAGGCCGGAAGCCCAGAAGTCATCCTAGCACTTCTAGGAAAGCACCGGTGTACGAGTTCCGCTGTGGCCGAGCTCTCACCCAAGCGCGCCGCTGTTTCAGTTCCAGGAATTGTGACTGTCTCAGCGTTTTCTGAAACGCGCAAGCCTGTAAAGTTGCCCGCTTGCCTGCACACAAAAGCCGTTGTCACGGCTACCCAGATATTTCCCGAAAAAACAGTGTAATTTCGTGTGTCCCGGCCACGGCCGATGGTGCTATAAATGTAGTGACTATGCCCACTGCTCAGTGCCCATCTCCACATATAAGCACAGCCCTTCACACAGGGCTCGCGCCCATAAGATCGACTACATAGTAAACGTGCCCACGTGCCCTCTCCTCAGTGCCCACAAACACTATGTCACACATGGCGTGTGGTTTCTGTAAAAACGAAACCCGTGCACGTGCGCTCTGCCCAGGCAGACAGCGAGTCGAAAGCAGTAAATGTGATCTATCTACCCCACCCCCCACCCCTTCCTGTTCCAGAACTCTCTGTGAGTCCCTCTGGTGATTGTGCACTGTAAATCCTGGGCGTCACTTCCAGGTTTATTGGTGTGTGATCCCTGCGCGCACGGCGCTTTACATGGGGTTCCCGTAGCGTCTTAGCTAAGACGCAGTACAGAGAACTCTCGTAAGAGAACGTACTCGGTTACTAACGTAACCTCGGTTCTCTCTAGAAGAGGGAACGAGTACTGCGTTCTCTGCCGTGCGTACGATTCACTCTGGTTCGCTTCGGTGATGAAATAAATCAGGTGAGTCAGCCTTTTCGAGCTCCCTTTATAGGGCTAGGCCACACCCGTTTCGGCGGGAAGTGGCATGGAGGGCGCGAGCGCCCTCATTGGTCTGATGTTGCATCAGCCTGCGCTCGATAGGCTTGTGCAGTTGCCGCAGAGCAGCCAATGAGCGAGCGAGCCGTCTCGCCTATGGCTGTGTGCTGCTGCAAATGCGCTTTACAATAATTCAAAATTAAGGATAATTTTTTGCTTCAGTGTTTCGTGAAAAGAGACTTTTCCCGTAGCGTCTTAGCTAAGACGCAGTACTCGTTCCCTCTTCTAGAGAGAACCGAGGTTAGTAACCGAGTACGTTTTTATAGTGTTTTCTGTCATTTGTCACCCCTAGAGAGAGAAAATGCTCTAATATAGAGTGTACATGAAAACTTAGAGAACACAAGTGCGTATTCTTCAGAGAATAACACACTTCTGGTCAGTTCTGATTGCAGTGAAAAGGTGTGCATGCAGAAGCTGATTCTCCAGCAGGAGCTTCATCTGCAGACAGCCTGGGATCTGCTCGCGGCGTGATGATCGTCAGCTCTACCTGTCTCTTCTCAGACTCAACCCAGCTCTGAAATGTGGTCTGAAAACCAGCTATTATTCACGGCTGACCAATGTTGGACAGACAAACACGAAGTGTGCGATTAAAAAGGAGCTGAGGGAAATGTTGCCTTTTCGGTCACTGTTTATTTTTCATCATAAAATGAATGAAAATGACAGAGTTGCATGATTCACTGAACACCTTTGGAAAGCATGACAGTGAAGCAGTACATCAGAAGATGAAGCGGATGCCTGACTCTCTCAGAACAGAAGAGCTCTAATCTGCTTTCGCCGGAGAGAGAGAGAGAGAGAGAGAGACTCAAAATAGAAGTGTATGAACTTGTCAAGACACTTACAGGAGAATTTGGAGCTGATGAAATCTGCCACAAATCATCTCCTCACACCTCCTCACATGTCGCAGGATCACTCCTGAAAGCCTTGAGCCTTAAGGCAAATCCTCGAAATATTATGTGACTATTTAAAACTCATGCTCTGATTGGGGTCTGAAAGATAAAGTTGTTAGCTTGAATTCTGATTATAAAATAAACTGATTATAAAATAAATATATATTTGATAAGACACTTTGTCCATGAAAAACAAATGCAGTATACTGGATGACTCATGTTTTTGGTGAAAACAGGGAATGTCAGTAATGTTGAGTATTCCTGACAGCTGGATTTAGAAAAATAAAAGGTGAATTATGACAATTATTTAATAGATCTAAATTCATGCCACTAATCACAACCATCCTCGTCCAACAATTTTTTTTTTCTTCTTAGTTTTTCAGAAGGAATATTTTCTGTAAAGATGCAGACTTCAGCATCATAGATTAATCAGTGTAGCTCAGTGCTGCTCCTCATGTGAATTTGCTCAAATCGGTAACATTTCTTCAGTAAATGCATTTTATTTGCCCTAATTAAACCAGTATGTTGTGGTCTTAATGGATGTAGATATATGACTTAAGTGTATACCTATGAAATGTAGACCTGTGCTCCTCCTGTGAGCTGAAGATGAAGCACACCGTCCGGTGATTGATTTGCGCTTGGTTTTGTCGGAGACAACAAAAGGATACCATGTCCTTTCAAGGTGTAATTCATGAGCTTATAAAGCTGATGAGACGTTACTACTAGATGTATGCACGACAGTATCCCGCTTATCCGATCACATATTTAACTAAACTTGTCTCATTGTTCAGAGCTATTCTTAAATCATGTGTAAGTGTCTCGGACCGCATCTCTGCAAGCGTTGCTTTCGTTTTGAACGTATTTCTATATTAAATACAGCCCGTCATAACTGATCCATCTGTCCAAAAGAGCCGAGCTTCGTTTAAATCTTTAACGAAAAACAAGAGCACGAGCTCCAACGCAGACTTCATTATCCTCTAAAAGCTTATACTAGTGCGTCTTAATATTTCATAGGGACCCAAATAACACCAGCAAGAAAAAATAAATCAAAAAATAAATAAATGTAAATGTATATGGAAAGCTATCGTGTTGCCCATCAAACTTCACGCATGCATTGCCTGTTTTTACTGCAGTCTAGTGTGTGTGAGGAGGATCAATCATAGAGTTGATGTTACTTGAGATAAAATGTCACGGGTTATTTTCAGAGAGAAAGAAAAGGACTCATTTAGCTCCGAGTGTAAGTGTGCGCGCGCCTATGAGCGTGATATGACTTGAACTATATACAGTAAAAGATGTGTATTTTCATGGCAATAAGATGATATCTTCTCAAATAAATTGTACTTTATTATTTGCTTTGATTTATAGTTTTTCTCACCCGAATAATAATAATAATAATAATAACTAAATAAATAAATAAATAAGATCAAATAAGCTCGTCACTTAGTGAACGGATGAGAGTGCATCTGCGCTGAGGCGGAGCGGGTCAGGCGCGTGACTTCGCGTCCATTAACACACACACGGCGACATTTGCTCGCTTATTGTCTGACTAATTTAATTTCACAGAACACTTATTTTCCAAACTCAAGCGCATGCCAAAGGAGAGGAAAGGGTGAAAAAAAACTTGTGATAAAAGTCCAACTCAATTTGAGGACAAGTACCTTCATCTGTAAATGAAAGCAATTATGCGGCCCATATTATATTATGTTGGCCGGTCTCAGGATAGTCATCAATCACCCGCAATCGAGCTGTCACTGCGGGCAGATTCGTTTCTAGCAGGCAGTTTTCCAGCTGGGGAAAAGAGGAGTACATCATCATTAATTTGACTGTGACCCCGGGGCTTCTCACATGTCTGAACCCACAGTCAGCAACACACCTCCAGCATTTCATCTCAATGAACGAACCCAGAGCTTTACATGAGGACACTCCAGAGAGAGAGAGAGAGAGAGAGAGAGAGAGAGAGAGAGAGAGAGAGAGAGAGAGAGAGAGAGAGAGAGAGAGAGAGAGAATTATTCATTAATTTGTTTGTTCCACATTAGGTTACAATTATAGCATTTATATCAACAGATTTTTTTTTTTTTAGTATAAATAAAATAAAATAAAACTTTACATTTCGAATAAAAATTCGAAATGTCGATGGGCATGAATTGTTTGAAGAGCTGACTGCTTTGGGCAGACGCTGGTTGCTGGATCTAAACCACTGGATGCGCTTAAATTCATCTGTGAAAAAGGGATGGAATCAATTTTTCCAAATGTTTTTGTAGCATTGAGAGTGCTTCTCACTCTCCCCGTCACTGTGAGCTCTGGAGAACACAGTTTCTCAAAGCTTAAACTGATAAAAAAAAAAATATCTCAGAAGTACAAGTTAAACTCGAGGACGCAATCAAAGCGTTTGCCGCTGCGAAAGCCCGACGCGCACGCTTCTGAAATGTGTGTATCATTCAAGAACAGTTTTCTGAGCTAAAAAGTTGTGTGCACGTGTTTAGTTTTATTCTGTACACTATAAAACAGAAATTATATGCAGCTGTGGCATTGTGCACCCTTTTCACCTTTTTGCAGAATGAAAAAAAAACTCTGAGAACATGCTTGCACGTTTTTATTTTAGTGTAATTTCATAGATAAAAAAAAAATGTTACATGCATCTTAAGGATCCCTAATTGTGAATGTGAGGTGGGGGCGGCATGATCGATCGTGCTCTGCCTAGAGTGGCATTTGAGCTTGCGCCGGCCCTGCAGCTGATTGTGAAATAGATATGATTTATGATATCTAAATCAAAGGTAAAAACTGTAGGTATTTGTTAATACAGGCAAAAACGTTGGATCATGTATTTAATTCCTGATAAACCTGAGATAAAAAGGCGCGTGCAAAAGCATTAAGACAAAAGATATGGTTTGATCGTCAGATTTTAGAAGTGCAAGCTCTTTTTCAAAGCTCGGTTTAATTGATAAACTCAATTACAAGTCCACTGTGCCTTAAAAATTCACCCCCGCCCCTCTGTCACTCGTTGGGATTTTTATCCAGAGAAATGCATATTAAAGTTAGAGTCTGGTCATTTTGACTGGGTTTCTTCTGACGTCAGAGCCACCGGCGTTTAAAACAACCCGCATCTGGGCTGACGTGTTTAATACTAGTTTTTATAACGCAAAATATGTATTTCTGACATCAAAGACGGCAATTCAACAAATGCTTGACGATGCGCGCGGCTGTGTTGTAGAAGTTCAATAGTGCTATAGGAGAGCATCCATCTGTCGAGCACTCTCAGGAAGGAGTTTAAGCAAATTAAACATGATGGTATTGCGCTTCGCCCTATAAGCGTCCGGCAGCTTTATGCTTTACCAATCAATCGGTGCACTGAAACACAGCAGACCTGCAGTCTCGCCTGCGTTCCGGCACACAGGGAGCACTCTACGATGTCCTATCCTCAGTTCGGATATCCTTACTCTTCTGCACCTCAGGTAAGAGTCGAGCGCTTATTCTTACATCGCTTCGGATGGTTAAAAGGTGAAAGGCGCTCACGCGCGCCGCGGGTTTGAAGGCGATACAGATACAGGTTTAATCGGGTTTCTGCGCTGGGCTTCCCTCTGCGCTTATCATTTTATAAATCTACAAACACGCGCTCGAGCCGCAGACACATGCAAACGTGCAGATGCGATGACAGGGGGAAGGAGGACAACAGTTGCCTTTTGGCCATGATCCATAAAGTGCATCGTCCTGTGGGGGCTGACGGTGACCAATGCCAAAAATCAACTTGCACCTCATTTTCGCCGTTTTGCAAACTCGTACAGGTTTGTTTATGCTGTGAAATTTCCAAATGTTCCAGTTCCTCATGACCACCAACTCCCTGACATCTTGCTGCGAGTCGAGCACCAGATCCATCTCGGACTCGACCGCGCAGACGCCCGTTTACTGTCCGGTGTACGAGAGCAGACTGCTGGCCACCGCCAGACACGAGCTGAGCTCCGCCGCCGCGCTGGGAGTCTACGGGAGCCCCTACACCGGCGGCCAGGGCTACGGGAACTATGTCACCTACGGCGCTGACGCGTCCGCTTTCTACTCTTTGGTGAGTTTAGAACACGCGCAGTTATTAACCATTATAACAGCATGCATTCTGGCAGTGAAACGCGATGTTAAGATCACCTAAACTCTGTATAAGGAATGTGTTTCTACATCAGAGAAAGGGGACATTTTATAAAATAAGAACATTAACGAACTGCATGAAATTATTGCAGAACTGATGAGTCTCATGGACTGTTTTCTATGTTCCATGGGCTCCAAGTCTAGGATAAGCGTCATATTTTGCTCATTAGCGTGGTTATATTAACAAGCATGGCAAATGTAAAGTTTAATTGCTGACAGCTCTTGTATTTATTTCCAGGGAACGTTTGATGCCAAAGATGGAAGTGCTTCTGCGCATGCGGGTATAACACAGGCTGCCGCATACTACCCTTACGATCCCACCCTGGGACAGTACCAGTATGACAGGTACTGAATGAGATTCATTAAGAGGCTTCTGATTGACAATGAACATGACTCTGTTCAGCTGGATCAATTTCATGGGCTGCGCTCAACATGTTGATGCAATAATTAGCGCAATCATTTGAATGCAAGGGTGTTTTTTCCCCCTCCTCATTTTTTTTCTTTTTCTTTCCACTAAACCAATTATAACATAATTGTCCTTGAGTTCCAGGTCACTGTCTTTGATGTATATTTGATGTTATATCATGCACCTAACGGTTTAGCCTTCAGGGTTTCCCCTGAAGTGCTTTAATGGACAGACACTCGGCCAGTGCACTCGATCAAGCAATTTATTCGCTCTGTAAAAAAAAAAAAAAAAAAAAAAAAATCGAGTGTATAGGCCTAAGGAAATAAAAGTCTTTGCATTTCTATGCTGCACTGCAAAAACGTTTCCCACCACACCTTTCTTTCGTGCCACAGATACGGGTCTATGGAGGGTGGAAGCAGAAGGAAGAACGCCACGCGTGAGACCACGAGCACGTTGAAAGCGTGGCTCCAGGAGCACAGGAAGAACCCCTACCCCACCAAAGGAGAGAAGATCATGCTGGCCATCATCACCAAGATGACCCTCACGCAGGTGTCCACCTGGTTCGCCAACGCCAGAAGAAGACTCAAGAAGGAGAACAAGATGACATGGCCACCGAGAAACAAGGGCTCAGATGATAAGAAGTATGAGGATGATGATGAGGATGGGTCGCAAGAAGAGCAAATCAAGAGTGAAACCAACGATGACGGTCAGCTCTACTCCATTCTTCACTAGTCTATTCTGTCATATCAATGTAGATGATTATTAGGCCTATTGACCCAGTTTTTTTATGTTTTTATTCTGAGAAAATGACACTGAGCCATCTCAAGTTCTCAAGAATATTACTGAAAGCGCAAACTTTCGAAAGGTCTGATGGAAGGCATGCAAAAGCATTGTATTGCTAACTATTTTATTATACAAACCCTTATTATTTGTGTAGCGTTGTATAATGCTAATAAATAAATAATAAAAAATATTAAAAACAACAGTAGTTTCGGCTGTTCAGAAGCCTAATGCACAGGCCTGTATGTTTTGTTGTCTCTCGCTCTCCACTTATTTTCTACCGCTATTTTTGAACAGAGAGCAAAAGTCGAGAGGACAAGGAGCTGCAGCTGAGTGATTTGGACGACTTCGACACCATCGAGTCTGAGAGCTCAGAGTGTGAACTCAAGCACCGCTTCCACATGAACGCGCACATGGCGACCACCGACGACCGCCTCAAAGATGCGTCTCCAAAGCTCTCCATCCCCGGTCTGCTCGAAGCAGAGCGCGATCTCACCAAAAGCTGCTTGAAAAGCACAGCGGAAGACTGTGAGCACGAGCTTCGGCACAGCAAAACTTGCTTCCAGCAGCAGGGTCATCCGTTACTGGACAGCAAACCCCGCATCTGGTCTCTGGCCCAGACTGCGACAGAGTACTCCTCATGTATGCTTCGCTGTCAGCCATCGCCCTCCGCCTCCTCACCTGTCAGCGGCCTGGAGAGACAGCAGGACTCACCTGTCACGACTCTCAGAAACTGGGTAGATGGAGTTTTTCACGACCCCTTGTTTAGACACAGCTCATTGAATCAAGCACAGACGAACACTACGGTTTCTTGGACCACCTCGACCAAAGGGTCGATCTTAGAGACTGGAGCCCTTGGACGCTCTGTAGGGAACAACCACAACAACGTGATAAAAACACAACAGCAAGAGCCAAGCAAGGACAGTATCATATTTCCGAAGGGGGTAAATAAAATATTCTGTTCCTAGCACACCAAATGACTCTCGAACAGACTGTTTGGAATAGCTGTTTACGCTTTCAGTTCACAAACAAATACCAGACTGTGGCCCAAAATACGTTTTGTTACGTAAAACCATGAGGAAATGTATGTTTATTGCTGTGTTGACATCTCACTGGCGAGGGGTTGGTTTATATATATATTTATTGGTTTGGTTGGCGCACGTTCAGATTAAGTAAATTAACTAGAGTTTATGTTCCAAAAGACTGAAAAAAGTTTACAGCCCAGTTTCGTTCCGGCTTTTATCATTTCTTTGGCATGCATATGTTGCTAGTTTTTATTGTTCATTCTTTTAGACGAACTCGGACCTTGTTGCAACGACTCACAAGTGTCACTGTTAAGAAAGCATCACACAAATGCACAGATCTCCTCGAAACGGGGAATGTTCAAATCTGCTCACAATAATAAATGGTGGACTTTTCTCAGCTTGTGTTCAGTGTGTCGATCAGAGTCGCTGTCCCTGGTGCTGAACTCAATTCAGTGACAAATGCAGCCTACTTTAATATGCATATTATTTTTCATTTCTAATAATAATTCTTATTTTTATTTGTCAATAAAAAGTAGAAAGTCGCAACATTTCATCTTGTAATTTGGCATTTGCATCATTAAATGTACTACTACATAGATTTAATTTTCAATTACAAAAAAAGCTTATTATTATATTATTTTATTTTATTTAAATGTAATTTATTAATTTATTTATTTTTTATTCTTTTTCTCATTAGGCCGAAGTAATGGCATACCAATACGAATGGATCGACTGTCCACTCTAAATAATGCATACGATGTTCTCAGCAGTGATTGTTTCGTGTTCACTGTGTTTGGCTTTGTAATAATCCCCCAGTAAGTGTTTATCATTCTCTCCCGTCCTCTGATGGGTGAGATGAGGCCCTCAGGAGCCATAAGACAGCGCTGGATGAGCCCCATTAACCCGCCATAATCAGCCTGTAATTGGGATGTTTTCAGTCATCATTCACTTCACTCTATCGATTTCTACCCTCTCTCTGCCTCTGATAATATTATCGAAGCGCCAAATCCTTTACCCTGACCAGCACTTGAGCTCTGCAGACAGGCAGGTTATATGGTAGAAGCTGAGATCATTTGAAATGTTCATCTTGACACGGACCCCTCAATTTCTGGAGCTCCTCTGCACTCGGAGGCTTTTTCACCGGGGCGCGTCTCTAAGTGAAAAGGGCAAGAGAATTAGTTGCTCGAGATAAAAGGGCAAAAACAGGCAGTCAAAGGCAGGAGTTGACAGTGATGGTGAAAGTGTGGCCCCTGGAGGACTGGGGTCCGCTGAGAGGGCCTTCACTGATGAATTTCAGTGTGAAAGCCAAGCGATTGAGATCTCCTCCTGAACGATCCCCTGGACAAAGACGTAATACATAAATAAATAAATCAATAGATAGCAAAGCTTCCCGCTACAACGCAATGCACAACAAATGGTGATGTTGGTGTTATATTTCATTGTATATATATATATATATATATATATATTAGAAAATCTAAAGTGTCAGATTTATTAATACTTAATGTGTTATTTTACGCATACATTTTAAATAATGATAATGATGATGTAGATGATGATGATAATAATAATAATAATAATAATATATTTCAATGATGAATGATAATACATGCTTTAAAATGCTAAGATATTAAGATACTTTTCTAAAATGTAAATAATTTTAAATTACAGAGCACATTGCAAAGAAAACTGATGAATAGAATAAAATACCATTGCCAAGAATAATAACATATTCTGAGTATTGCATTCTGTCTCAAGAAACTTTCCTTCGAAAACTTTCCCACTCATTCAGGCGTGTCAAACACACACACACACACACACTCTCACACACACACACACACACACACACACACACACACACACACACCCACACACACACACACACACACACACACACACACACACACACACACACACACACACACACACACACCCACACACCCACACACACACACACACACACACACACACTCACACACACACACACACACACACACACACACCGGGTGGAGCGATGATGCTGAATTAACGGCGCTTTTACATAGAAACCGAATCAAACTGTAATCAGCGACGCGTTGCTTTTCATTAAGCGCATGTGACAGCAGCATATTCAGACCTGACAGGGACACAGGGCCCTGAAATAAACTGCTCTCAGAACACAGAGCCATGAGATAATTCCTTAAGCTCCATTAACAACTCTTAGCCTCAGGAAACAGAAACATCTCCAAATCTAAAAGCTTTATCGACCTGCGCAAACCTCCACTGATGGCCACGATTGCGTTCCTTTATTTATATATTTCTGCTTCATCTTAAGGGACAGGAGCGTCTAGCGCTGGTAATAGACTTCAACACAATATATTACCCGAAGAAGGAGAAGAAAAAGGCAGAAAGATCTAGATCTTGATCTGACCAGCTGTGTTTAGTTTCTCCACCGGATCTGTCAGTCATCAGAGTTGATCTTCTGCTGCGATTATCATCTGCATGCCACTGCAGTTATTTGTGAGTTATCGAATACAGGATCACCTTGAGACAATTACCCTACAAAGAAAACTAATTTAGAGAAAACATTATCGTTTCCTCTTTATTCCAGGAACCACTAAGAGTTTAGCGGCTCACGATACGAAATAACTAAATAAAAAGTATTATGATCATTGAATCAGGAATGAGGATGGTTCAAGCAGGCTCACTTAGACAACAGAAATCATCAGATTTCACAGCTCGTAACTTTTGTCCATATTTCCCTCTGGACTCCAAACATAAGAAAGACATACGCACCTTTTTATCTGGCCAATTATTATTATTATTATTATTATTATTATTATCATCATACAAATATCATTAGCCAATTAGAAAACACAAAGATGAACACTGAAGTAAATCAAGCTTTCTGAACAAGATCACAGATTCCAGACTTTAACCCATTATCACCCATTTATATGTCAAATTGTGAATATATATTATCATTATTTCTGCCATCCAATAGTTATTTGCAAACAGACGTCTAATACATCTCACACTGATACGAATTTTTTTTTTTTTTTTTTTAAAGGTGTTTCACATTATTTATCCCCCCTCTTTCTAATCTTAGTGTATAATAAGAAAGTCTGTTTAATCTGGCTTTCAGTGTCACGAGTGCTCTATCAGTCAATATTAATCACACACAAAACAGCACATGCAAAAGCCATTTGTTTTCCCTGCAGCTTTACAATTGTATTTAAATGTCATTAAAGTTCACTAGATGGCTGGTGTAATAGGCATCGATGCAGTGGCACGTCTTTCCTCCGCGAGTCACTGTGGGTCTGTTTGAGAGCAACTTTAAGTTTAAGTTTGTCCAATGACAGGAAAGGTTTTACTGGGAAAAAAAAAAAAAAAACTATACAATGTGCACAACAAAACAGTGACTGTGTAACAGAGGCCAGCTGGTGGATCTCAAGTGGCACACTAGCAAATGATACAGTACATACCTTCAGGGATATAGTGAAGTATTACAACGGAAGTAAATGAGCCCAATGTGTGATGTTTAAATACATACATGTGATATTTATGATTTTATTAAAGCACTTACAGTACATTTTACATTAATATGTGTGTGTTATTTAAGTATTAAAGTTTTTCTCACTTTATGGTTATTGTAAGTAAGTTGTAAAATAAAACTTGGTTAGAAACAGAAGTGTCAAATAATTTTAACACACATTTTGTTTACATCTTGAGATAATGCTGTTGAAACAGTGAGTAGTTTAAAGTTTGTAGATCGGTGCCATATTCGGTATCATCAGCAACCCAGATTTTTAGGTTTTATTCATAAAAAAATAAAAAAATAAATAAAAGGTGGATGATTTGATTTGAAATCATTTAATCATTTAAAATAAGATAGAAGATAAACTACAGAAATCCTGATGATGAAAAGGAAAGAGAGGAAATGACCGACTGATGAAAGGAGGAGTGCTGAACTGTGTTGCAGTCGTGAGCTCTCGGGAACAAGCTTCAAAAACCCTACACGAGCACAGTCTGTGTGTTAATCAGATGATTCTCTGATTCTGAGTATCTGGAGGTTAAAGTGTCCAGCATGTGGAGAATCTCTCAGATTCAGTGATTCTTCACTGCGCTTCTGCAGTCAGAAAGCACACATCATGCAGCCGCATGTTAGGGTTATAATGTTCATCATGCCAGCCACATCTCAGCTGTCCCAGTAAGAACATCTTTTGATTTGTAGGAGGAACTCAGTAATATTTCCTTACATGGTACTGCATCAGTGTTTTTATTCCCCTCATGCCCGACCTCTTGTTTTTATCTTTGCTTTTACAGAAACACTCAAGCCACTCTTATTTGTATATTCCACTGATCTTTTGCAAGACAATTGGATACAGAGGCAAAGGTCAAGCTTATCTCTCTTATGCCTTTCATAGACGAATGAAAACAGCATATACTATTGATCCAACTTCAAATGATGTACATAAACCTGAGAGCTCCGCACAAGACCGCGTGACCTTTCTGCAATTACCAAAGGTGACAGAACAGGCCAGAGTGATGCTTACAGAAGTGTGACACAGGTTTATTCTCAACACTTTGACACAGAATAGACACAGAATCACTGTTTTAACCTAAAGATAAATAAATAAAACATAATCACTGATTTGAAATGTGTTTTTCTTATCCATGCAAATACAGTAGAAGAGTATCTTCAGCTGAAACGTTAAATACACTTAATGTATGATACAGTACTTCTGTGCAATTAAATTGCAAACATTTGTTGCTTTTACAAATGCTCTGATTGCATTGATTTGCATTGCATAAAACATGAATGACTGCTTGAATGTCATTTGCATAAAACATGCAAATAGCACAATTAAGTGCATGCAATAATATAGCTTTATGAACACTGTGCATATTGTGCAAACTGTTGTGTATAATGTTTTTGTCTAATATTCTGTATTTATTGTAATGTGTGTGTGATCTAAAGAAAACAAACAAACACAAACAGTGAATTTGTGGTAAAAAAAACAGCAGAAACAGGTAGAAAATATCATACAAAAAATAGAGCAGTAAAAAAGCACTTACAGAACGTAAATTGACAGTTTAAAAAACATATTCCATTAAATTATGCATTGTTAATATACCAACTTACTACAGTAATAAAATATGTTATGCACCATTGTAATACACCGAAAGTAGCTTCTCAACTACTACTAAAAAAAAAACAAAAAAAAAACATTAAATTTGAGCTGTTGTCACAGGGAACTCTGGGAATGTAAATGTATGGGTTTTCACTGTAAGATGGTATGTTCATTTTTACTTCTGTAAAAAAATAAACTGTAAATGTAGCAGCATTTTACAGTAAATAACATGAAATGGTCATTTAAATTACAGTTTTTCCATTCAATATAGTAAGAGAATGTAACAATTATTTTCCCTCTTTAACTGTTAAAATTGCAATCATTCTGTAGAGTAAAGCCTGATGCACTCTGTCTGTCTGTCTATAACGACAATCAAATGAACTTAATTATTGGTCTTATATGTCAATATTAATGTTAAATGTGTCATAGTAAATACAAACCAACACTAAATGTGCTGCCCTGGAGTAAAGGTCTGTTTCTCTGCTTGCTTCTGGAGAGCGGCTCATGCTGCGTGACGATGGGCTTTAACTAGGCCTGCTTCAGTTTCACACGGCCGGAGCTCAGAGGGTCAGATGCTGTTTTACATGTCTGGCCTGGCTGAGCCTGCTGGAGACGAGAGGAGCGGGGCCGAGGGGCTGCGGGCCTGTTTAAGGATGAGGAAGTGCTCCTTATGCATGAGTCTGGACTGCAGGGACGTCCGGCTCGCTGCCCAGCCCTCGTTAAAGTGCTCCGGCCCGCTTCATGATGTCAAGCCTACTGATTTGTGTTATGGCTATCAGAGTGAGTTAACATTCACAATGGGTGGAGTGTCACAGAGGGGCCTTTGTCTGACACACACACACACACACACACACACACACACACACACACACACACTCACCCCTGAACAAGCAATCAGCACTTATGCGAAAGGTCACATTTGCAATGCAGGGGACTTTATGCAGAGAAAACGCAGGTAATTGGAGGCGGGCGGGTGTGATACTTTTGGTGGATTGTGGCAAGATAATGTGATGGATGTGGAACATTTTGGCGGGCAATTAAATGTTTTGTAGTTCCTGGCTGTCGGATGTGAGGGAGGCGAAAGTTTGGAGAAGGGAGTCTGACAGTGTGCCACCTTATAATCTGATTTTCTCTGAAAAACCTGCTTCAAATCAAAGCACTTTTAATCAAAGCGGAGGTTTTTGTGCTGTGTGTGAGCGATGCATGAAAGGAGGGAGTGCAGAAATGAAGGGCTAATTAAAGTGGGTCAGGATTGAGCTACAGGCATGAGAAAACACTTTAAAGCCTTTACATTATTTACACACTCTTGGCCTTGCTCCTCCACACCGCTCGCTGCTCCTTTAAGGAACAGGCACACAGAGACGTCTACATAAAGCTATAACAAAATTATAAATGTATTAAATATATGTCATCCTTAATGTATTTTCCCCCCATTTTAGGATTAAATTCAATTAATTTCAATCAACTGAAATCAGTTTTAACAAAATTCATCTGTGCCCTTCAGAAGTGGCACAGAAGTGTCAATATACTACTGTAGTACTTAGACTGTTTAATGATGGAATTAATGCGTTTACATATAAATGATCATTCCATTAAATACTGATGAGATCAAGGTTTCAAATAAACATATTTTATATTTTAAAATAATATGAAATAATGGATAGAGTGGAATGTGCTAAATATGAAACTAAAAGCAGCAGTAAGTGGCAGCACATCACTGTATTAATGATTGAGTCACTGCATCATTTGATTTAAGAGGACTGATTCATTCAGGAATTAAGCAAGTGGTTGACTTTATGAATGGGTCATTGAATCATTCACTCAACCGATTCATTCAAAGCAAAGATTCATTCAGGAACACAACAATTCTAGTAGTTGTTCCTCATAGGGACATAGCTGTTTTAAACATTTACAGGAGTTAGTCTGTGGATTTATTTCCGTCTGAATCCAGAATGTGTTTTTCTTTCCCCACCTGCGTAAAAATCCCTGGCCCAATAACCTACTGGTTTTGGCAAAGGTGATGGACATGAGGTAATTTAATTGCCTGAATCTGAATCCACGTCTCTGAGTTTACAATTAGAAATCGATTCAAAATTCACCATTTAAGTCCTTTTTAAGCATTGCTGAACTCATTCGGTAACTGTGGCACTTTGCTGTAATCAGAATTCATATTTGTGACCCTGGACCATGAAGCCAGTCATAAGGGTCAGATTTATTTGATTTATGAGATTTATACATCATCTGAAAGCTTAATAAAAAAATAGATAGAATAGGGATGTTAGGAGGACAATATTTGGCTGAGATACAAATATATATATATATATATATATATATATATATATATATATATATATATATATATATATACATATATTCATGGATCATGCTGTTTACTTAATATTCTAATGATTTTTGGCATAAAAGAAAAATGGATATTTTTGACCCAAACAATGTATTTTTGGCTATTGGTACAAATATACCTGTGATACTGATGACTGCTTTTGAGCTCCAGGGTAACATTTATTCCTGAAATGCTGGAAAGTATACATTTATATATATATATATATATATATATATATATATCAGTGCTTGAATTGAAGAGGGGCTGGGGGGATCCGGTTATATAAGCAGTTTTATCTTAGGTAAAAGTTCACCCCAAAATTACAATTCTGTCATTAATTACCTACTCTCATGTTGTTCCAAACCCAAAAGTCCTTTGTTCCTCTTCATAACAAAATAATATATTTTTGATGAAATCCAAGAGCTTTATGACCCTGCATAGACAGCAGTGCAACTATCACGTTCAAGGCAGGCAGTAAGGACATCGTTAAAATAGTGCATGTGACATCAGTCGTTCAACCGTAATGTAATGAAGCTATAAGGGTACTTTTTGTGCACAAAGAAAACAGAACTTAGAACTGCATTTCTTCTCTTCTGGTCAGTTCTGGTCAGAGTATCATGAAGCATGCGTGTGGTGCTGCTGACCCAGGAGCAGCGTTCTGAGGTTGAACACGTACGTGCTGCCGCTCGTTTACAAACACGTGTAAACACATGCGTCATGATACTCTCGTGAATGAGCGCTGGTGATTGACCTGGAAGAGAAGAACAACATGAGAGTGAGTAATTAATTCATGAGAAAATTACATTGTTTGGGTGAACTATCCCTTTTGACTTATTTCTGCTAATCTCCACATTTTTAATAACATCCATCATTTTGAGAAATAAAATCCAACACAGAAAACCATGCCAAACAGCACATCTATTTTCAGATTTTTAAACAGGAGATTTAAATAGTAAAACAATAAATAGCATTATATTAAATATGAATTTTATCTCATTATTCCAAGCATAACACATTTTATGTATAAAAACAACAGACCATCATGGGACTGGTTCCAGGTTCATATAGAACTCACTTCACTGTGAATCAGTCACCATCCAGATCCATGAGTTTCACCACTGAAGTCGCATGTTAATGTATTTTTACAGACATTCAACAATTACTGTCCGAATAAGGCAAAGACAAACAACACTGTGTCTAAAAATGACTCACTATTTACTTATGTTAGTTGAACTGTTGTATTTAACTCTTTCCCTTACCAGCATTTTGGAAAAAATTTGCCCGCTACCGCCAGCGACTTTTATGATTTTCACTCAAATTTGATGGCCTCCAGTACATTCTGCTGTATGAATATTTGAATATGCAATACACCAAAATAAAGATCAGAGCCTCTACTTTTTATCAACACTTGAATATAGGAAGGTTTCATAAAAGTTGATGATTTTGAGCAAAAAGCTGAGAATATATATATATTGTTTGTTTTTGTTCAGGAGGTTTTGTACTCTTTCAGAAGATGTGTAATAGCGCCCCCGAGTGTATAACAGTGAAAACACTTAATGGCTGGGAAGCGTTGTCTTCTAAAAGATGAGATAACTCGTCAGTGGTGGGGAAAGAGATAATGATATTCAGGAAAACAGCACTCTTGCTCATGTAATATTGCCACTATTGCTACTATGGACACTATGGGATGTCCTTTAACTTATGGGAAAGAAATATAGAAAGAGTGCTTTCTTTATAATCACTGAATCCTGTTATAATGTCAGGATTGCAGAGCTGAACAAAGATGAACTTAAACACCTCGGGCACTGCAGTCATGTGATCAGCACACATGTCTGTGATTGGCTACAATACTAAACACTTCCTCTGATGCTCTTCACGGAAAGTCCACACAAATACATACAAGAGTGTGAAAACAATCACTTATCAGCAGGCACCATATAGAATAAGTACTCTTTTACTGCAGAAAGTCTTGTACTATCACATTTTCTAAGTTTTAGTGTTGCTACAGAAGACAAATGAATTTTCTCCTGCATTTTTTTCTGCACACTAAATCACCCAAATTAACTGATTACTGTTTAATCTCATGTTTTTTCAATTGTTGCATGACTGATAACACAGCCATTTAATTAACAAGGGAGAGTGAACAGTCATCTAATCATGATGACAAAATAAAGCATGGCATAAAGACTGACTGACCATGGATGATCCTGCTGATATTTGATTGAGTCTACAGTCATTGATACGTTTTAGCGTCCTTATACACAAACATTCGCTGCAGATTGCAGTAGCTGTCCGGTCTGGGTCAGGTAGTGTGGGGTGAGCCGTGTTCCTCTGGATGTTCTGTGTTCTGGCATCTCGTCTCTCAGTGAAACCACTGACGCTTTACAAACCAGATTAGTAAGCTTAACTCACGCTGAGCCTGAACACATAATCAAACAAACACACAAACTGAGTCAAACGTGTCAAACAGTGGAGCTCAGGAGTTTGTCATAGCTCTCACATGTATATGCACATATAGACTATATATACAGTATGCATGCACAACTGATGAATTAAGACAGTTATGCAGCTGAACTGAATCAATACTGAACTGACTCTATAATGACACTGTTGACTTCTTAGATACTTTACAGCAGAATCTGATACTATTGTGAAGCTGCTGTCAAACACTCTATATTGGATAAACGCTTTAGAAATAAAGTTGCAACTTTCTGTCTTGGCTTGTATGCGTATTAAGTGTAAATACTGCATGAATGATGTGTGTAATGTAGAGAAATGTGTTTAGTTTAGAAAAAAAGATTGTTTTACAATAGCTGGGTTTAAAGCACATAATGTGCTTGTAGTTTTTCAGTCTTGGTCTAAAGTTTAGGTGTATGAGTGAATGATTTCACTGAGTGTGCCTCAAGTATCACTTTTACTGTCTAAGCATAAAATAAATAAATAAATAAAAAAAACTGAAATACATACATACATACATACATACATAAACTGTATCTAAAGTAATCTTCCCTTCATCCTAATGATAAAGTAGACTATAAATCCAGATTGTAAAGCTGTAATTTTACAGTAGTTGAATTTTTGTAACCTTATTCATCCCAAATGAGTTTGCATCCTACTTTTACTAAAAGACCAGAAACGTTTATCAATCAACCCTCTAACTAGAGAAATGCTGGAAATGAGGAGTTCCAGTGCACGTATAATATTTTCTGCGGTCGTGCAGGAAGACACAGAAGAAGGCTGATGTTTTGAGAGTCAGACTTGTGTCGCTCTCTTCCGTACGCTTCACAGCCTCGCTCTCATTGTTCCACACTGTTTCCAGACTTAAATAATAGAAGAGCAGTGTGTTTTATGCATCCATTTTTGTCACGCTCAGTTTCACAAAAAAATGGATCTGGAGACACGGATCCAGCACACAGATGTAACCTGTAAACTAACAGTCCTCCCTCAGACACAATTAGTTTTCATTGAACGCTATTGATCTTTTCCCCCGTTCAATTATAATCCACACATGAATGTTTGTAGTCATTAGACGGGCTTTTTGTTGTGTCACCAACAGCAATTAAATCCAGCCGATGGCCTTTTTCCAGAAACGTCCATGTGGAACCGCTGGAATCGGGACACGCATGAGCACACGTCTGGCTGCTCCGTGTCCCGATCCCCGGCTCTGTGGAGAACCGAAGCTATGAAATAAAAATGATGCCCGTAACCTCAGTTATACTAGCGGCTGAATTCTTAAATGGGGAATTCTTCCTGATCTTCAGGGATCTGTTTGCTTGTCTTCTGAAAAGTCCTTGATACGAGCAAGATGGCGTTTGTGATTTCTGAAGGATAATATCTAGGTCCATCCTGTCAGACAAGAGCTTGAAGTGACTGTAACTGTGAGTCTGTTTATCCTACACTGGGTTTGAATGCTCCAGATAATAGACAGAAAACACTGCCAGTCTGTCAATCTATTTGCTGATTCGAAAAAGCTAAATAACGTTTGTATTGACTCTTCAGATTTAGCCGTTCACACCCAATTCAAATTTGTTCTTGCTGTCTGTGTCCCGCAGAGCTGGCTGGACATCAAGTCTGCGACGCATATTCACTTCTGTTAAATACAGACACTAAATATTCATGCAGAGCATTTCAATCTTTTCAAGCATTTCGACATTTAAAACATATGCTGCATATGAACTCACAATGTTAATTACTAGACACAAATCAATAGTGAATCAAAAAAAAAACTTGTGCCATTTAGACTTGAATCTTTCTACAGATGATGTAAATTTCAGTGTACACACACATGGAGAGTTTTACCAACAGCTGGGCAAGTTGTGGGGTAAGTTGTCACAAAGTCATAAAAGGAAACATACACTAGATGTTTTATTTATTTATTTATTTATTTATGAAAGAAATCTCTTCTGCTCACCGAAGCTGCATTTTGATAAAAAAGTGAAATGTTATATTATAATGTAAACGGCTGTTTTCTGTGTGAATCTGTGTTAAAGTGTAATGTATTTCTGTGATGCTCCGCTGTATTTTCAGCATCATTCCTCCAGTCTTCAGTGTCACATGATCTTCAGAATTCACAATAATATGATGATTTACTGCTCAAGAAACATTTCTGATTATTATCAATGATGAACACAGTTGTGCTGCACAATATTTTTGTGGAAAACATGACACTCTAAACAAAAATGGTGCTAAACAGCACTAAAAGTGGTTAACTGTCTCGTTCTCATAGGGGAACCATATCAAGTGCTCTTCAGCAGCTGTCTTTAAAAGGAACCATCTTCTCCTCCTCAGATTTTAGATGTCACTCCACTCTCATATGTTTGCTATGAATGGACATTTACTATGATGGCAAACACTTTTTTTTTTAAATCACTTTTATGCTCTTCTGAGGTCAGAAAGTTTTTATGGGGTCTAGAATATTTCTTTATGGGACGAAGAGGTTGAGAATCAAGATATCTTCAGGAAATACACTTCAGGATCACTTCAGTTATCTGATTTTAAATGACAAAAACCAAAGTACTCCGCAGAGGCTTTAGCTGGAGTGAGAATAACAGGAGAGCGTGTGTGTGAGTTTGAGAAAGAGGGTGAAAGGAACAGAAAGACTCAAAACATCTCTCAAGCAGAGTTTTTTTAGAAATGACACGCCAAAATGAGTGAAAGCACGCGGTGAGGAGCAGCACAGCCCTTAATGACGTGTCACATCACCTGGAGTCCTCCTCTCTCCTCCTGTCCTAATTACAGCCGTTCATGATCCTGATCACACTCACAGAGCAACGGGTTTCCAGCGGGACATCTGCACAAACACACAGCAGCGAAGTGGTTTTGGGTGTTAACATTAGCCCTGCTGTACATCACAGTAAGGGCAGGACCGTCCCGTCCTGAACACACACTGATACGGTGCTGTCTGAACTCGTACACTGAACACTGAAGATGCTCACTCTGTAAGATGAGGTTGATTGAGCTGAGATGAGATGCACTGAAGACTGTAAAGTAAATCAACAGTGACCTCTTTCTCTCAGAGCTGGAATAACAAGCTGATGGGAATATTCCTCAGCTTCAGCTGGGTCTGAAGCACTTCTAATAAACCGCTTGATTACTCCCAGCGGGGAACACAAGCATGGGACACATTTATGTTTGATATTTTATTTCCGTTATTAAAATGCTGTTTAAATGCAAAAATAGCATTCTAAATAAAGTAAGAGCTGTGCCTTGAGTGTTAAACATATTTTCTTCATTTTTGGGGGTATATGATAAAGCTAGTTTTCTTTTAATTATTTTATTTTATTTAAACTTGTTAGCCAACATTTATTATTTGTAACTCCATGCACTAAAATAACTAAAACTAAAATTAAAAAAAAAATGAATGTACAGCATATATAGAGATATTAGAAATATATTATATTCATATTATATATGACAAATATAAATTACGAAACTACTCTACAAAATAAAACTTATTTTACTGAAACTTAATTAAATTTCAAACGAAATGTATATATAATGTATATATATATATATATATATATAATGTTTAATGAAAAATGTTAATAAAAAATATTGACTATTGAATTAAACACTGGTGTTTTTAGCCATACTGTGCCACTGTTTGTAAAAGTGACTGACTGCTGGAGGTTGTGCATTACAGTGATTTTACCACAGTTATGAGGGTTTTAGGCACTTCACCCATGATTACTGCTTTATTAATAAGTCACAGCTAGTGTGTAATGAGTGAGGATGTGAAGTCAGTAGAGTTTCTCTGGATCTGTCTCTGACTCTCTGACTGTGACGGCGCCGGCTGAGCGAGTGCTGGACCTCTGACTGACCGGACAGACACCGGAGCGAGGCCTGATGGCGCTCAAACTCAGGTGAGCAGATTACAGCACCTGTGGGGCCCTTTAATAAGAGCGAGCCTGTCAGAGCTGATGATGTCCGCCGAGGACCGATGGTTTCACACCACAGCTTCTGACAGCATGTCACCAACTCCAGCCGCACTGCACTCCATGTTCTTCAACGTGTTTATATTTGTTGTTGAGTTGTTGTGGGCTTTCTTCCTCTGTTCCTATGAATGAAAACATCTTGCTGTCACAAACATCACACCCAAGTGTTGTGAGGCCAGCCGAGGGTCTCTGACATGCTTCAAACCCTCGACGAGATGGAGAAAAACTCCACCTGAACTCCACTCACTCTCACATGAAGGCTTCGGCTGTTTCAGCATAGCTGTAGACTATGTACATCAGTTTGGCCTTTTTATTGACTGGAAATGACACAAGCTTGCATCGTCTCTCGTACAGTATATCAGAGCATGTGCACTAAACACTGATGCTTTAACACGGTTATTTTCAGAAGTTATTATGTGCCTGAATGATTCAGACTTAAAGGGACAAAATGAAAATGTGTATTTATTATTATTATTATTTTTTTAGCTTTTTATTGCAGTTGTGTCTGACTTCCAGAAGTTTGTTCTGTACACGACCAAATATTCACATTTATGCATTTGGCAGATGCTTTTATCCAAAGTGACTTCCATTCCATTCAAGGAACACATTTTACAAAAATAAACTTTATACTGCACCAGTTTATGGCAGCAATATTATAGTATGTATTATCACAGTATGTTCTGTAATATGTATATTAATATATAGTGTTTACATAACAATAACTATATATAACTATATAACTAACTATATATATATATATATATATATATATATATATATATATTGTAGGATCCTTTAACAAAATGCCAGCAGGATTTCTCCATTGTCTTTTGGATTTCTGCAGAATGTATTAAACTGGATTTATGTAGCAAATCATTTATATAGGATCATAAAAATATGATATTTATTTTTAAAAGCTTAATGCTGTATATTCTAAAGATTTTGGTTTTAAAGAACATTAACTTTCAAAATATAATATCATAGAATACACCAAGCATATAATGTAAATATAGTTCATATAAAATTCATACAATAAATGATAAGAAGCAAAAGCTGACAAAAAAAGACAAAAAAAGACCATTCCCTGTAAAAGTCATAGTATACAGCAAGCTTTAATAAGATGAGCTGGCCTAGCATCAGAAAAGACACACACACACACACACACACACACCCAGCATGTTCGAAGCCTCAGTCTGCTGTTTGAGAACAATACTCGGCTGAAACTGAATGTGTGATGTTAGGAAAGCCATTGAGAGGTTTTTACACATTAATCACCGTCCCTGTTGATTGCTTTATCAGTTTACCAATGGTAAAATATGCTCATCGCTGGCAGATCAGAGCTCCAGACTCATTGTGAACGCTCTCATATGGCCTTCTGGATGACGATGAGACGCTGTGAGTGAGTTTATCATCGACACTCGAGGAGCCTAACAGATACGAACAATGAACCGCATGCACTTTATTCACAATAGCAGCGACACGGCCACATTGTGACTATAGATAAACGCTGCTCTGTTAATATTGTGAAACTGGAAAAGCTGGAGATTACTGACACCACCTGATACTAGAACACACCACGCTTTGGGAGGATTTTCCTCTAGAAAAAGATGGATGGATTTACATTTGACAGCTTCAACCAGATCGCATTTATTAGGCCAAACCTCTCCTCGCCTTTGTTCACTTCAAACGGCGAGCTGCGAAAGAAGCGGTGTTTTGTGTTGGGCACAATGCGCTGATCGCAGGATTCCATCAGTGGGAGTTTGTGACGGCATGTAGCATCCACACAGAGGCCCACGCCATCAGATCGAAGCTAAGCTGTTTATGTTTCTCATTCAGCGGTTACACAGGCCAGCGAGTGTAAACACAGAAGTAGCTTTTTTAATTGTGCAGTTGCTAGTGTCATTCCTCTGTCAAATTAACACACGCTCCCTGCCAGATTAAAGCCGGCCGACACCACGCCACTTGTCACTGGATCAGCTTAAACTTTGCACAGAGAGTGTGCGAGAGAGCGATAACACGGCCGCCACTGTTTGCCATGCTCAGCTTTCGGAGTCTTCACTGCCCTCTGGTCCTGAGAGAGAGCGAGAGAGAGAGAGGGAGAGAGAGAGAGAGAGAGAGAGAGAGAGAGAGGGAGAGAGAGAGAGAGGATTAAATGCACATTTATTGTTACAATTAACCTATTACAGGAGATTTACAAAAACACAAACAAAAAAATAGGATAAATAATTACTTTCCCCCTTTTTTTAAAACCTTAAGATCAATTCATTATCATGCAATGTACATAATACTTCATTTATTCCCCATATTTCTCTAAACTTTGGTAGAGATTCCACCATCTTGTAATATGCATACTCCACCCTAATTCGAGAAGCTACCAAACCTAAAAACATAGGCACAACGCTTGTTGACCTTTGCCCCAGCAGTCTGTTTTTTCTTGTCTTCCAAATAGCCAATTTTGCAGTACCAGATAAAAAATTAATTAAAACAGTCACATTTTTCTTTTGAACTGAATACTTTGGCCCGAAAATGAACAATTGAAAAGAAAAATCTACACCCAGGGATAAAAAACAAATGCTTAAAAAATCAAAAAGATTGACCAATCGTGAACTGCACAATAAGATGAAAAATTGACTCAGTCTCAGAACAAAAAGGGCAACCCACCCCAACACTAGGATTGAGGTGTACCACATGTCTGTTCGTAGCTATTGCCCCATGTACAATCCTCCACTGGAGGTCTCCTGTCCGCTTGTCAATCGGACATTTGTACAGGGTACGCCAACTGCCTTTAGGAGAAAAATCAGATCCAAAGAACTGTGTCCATCTTGTTGAAGAAACTCCATTCAAAAATTGCATGTTGGAGACTTTAACACATATCAAATAGAGCGATTTCTTTCCAGCAGAATCAAAGCTTTCCAGAACTGGTGTTTTCAGAGTCAGTAAACAGCTTTCATCTTCTACCCAGTCGTCCACAGCCGCTCTTACATTGATTAAGGGAAAAAGATGACCATACCCCTCAACCCATTCATTTAGGACGTCTGGGTCTTTCAAAAAAACTTGATAATCTGTGCTCAATTCCTTGAAAATATTTGCAGTACACTGTTGTAAAAACCGGATCGACTTCACACCGCTTCTTTGGCTCAAGTCTTTCAAATCACTTTTCAGGATATGTCCCAGTTTACTGCACTCAGCCGCTAACAGTCGTGCTCGCACATTTTCAGATGATAACTGTCTTGAAGATAAAAAGGAGTTGAAAAACAATGGTTCCTCTAACAACCAATCACCAGCAGGTGGATTAGGTGATCTTGATACGATAAAAACCTTCCAGGCCTCTAGCACAGATCTGTAAAAGGGGGGAAGATCCACGATTTCTTTCTCTTGCAATTGCATTAAAAACAAATGTTTATCAAACCCCATTCCACCTGCCCTCCTTAAAAGAGCTGTTTCAGTGTCCATCCAGGCAGAGTTTTTATTGAACAAGAATCTTTGGGCTGTTTGGAGCCGAAAAGTCATTATCCTGGACTTAATATCCACCAAGCCCTGCCCGCCTTCTTGCACTGGAAGATACAAAGCGGCTGCTCGAATCCAGTGTTGTCCTGACCAGAAAAAGGTCACCAAACTCCTTTGAATGCTTTGAATCAGTCCTGCAGGTGGCTGCAGTACGCACAGTTTATGCCAAAGCGTAGAAGCCACAAATTTTTAGCGACCAAAACTGTTCCCCTAGAGGACAGCTGGGGTAGCAACCATTTCCAGCGAGACAATCGTGTACACACTCTTTCCTCTAAACCCTCCCAATTTAACTTTTGAAACTCACTTGTCCCAAAATAAATACCTAAAATCTTTAACCCCTCTTTTTTCCATGCAAGACCCCCTGGCAACTGTGGAAGATTCTCATCAAAAAACTGCCCTGCCCAAAAGGCCTCACTTTTATCCCAGTTCACTTTCGCAGATGAGGCCTTTTCATACACATTAAGTGCACTAACCAGAGCCTCGATGTCTCTTTCATGATTAACAAACACTGTCACATCATCAGCATAGGCACTTACAGTAATACTTGAACTCTGAGATGAACCAGGAAAAATAAAACCAGACAAAGTTCTACGTAAGTTAAAAAGAAGAGGCTCAATGGCAATGCTATAAAGTTGCCCTGATAAAGGACAACCTTGTCTGATACCCCTTGAAACTGGGATTGGCCGGCTTAGCCCACCTCCCACTTTAACAATGCAAGCAGCACCGGAATACAGCAATTTGACCATATTTAGGAAAGAATCACCAATACCAAAAGCTTTTAAAACATTAAAAGATAGCCATGATCAACCCGATCAAACGCTTTCTCTTGGTCTAAAGAAAATAAACCAACTTTCAATTCAAAAATTTTACAAATGTCTAAAATATCCCGAATTAAAAACAAATTATCCATTATTGTTCTCTCTGGGATACAATAAGTTTGATCTTTTTGTACAATCAAGTTTAGGTATTTTTTTTAATCTGTTAGCAAGACACTTAGACATAATTTTGTAATCAGTGGTCAGTAATGCAACAGGTCTCCAATTCTTTAAAAGAGATAAATCTCCCTTTTTTGGTAATAAAGATAACACAGCACGTTGACAAGATATAGGCAAACAACCATCTTTTCTACATTCACAGAAAACCTCATATAAGTCTTGTCCAATAAAGTTCCAAAAATGTGTCACGGGTGACAGAATGCTTGGGAAAGCGGAACCTTTCTTTTTCCATGTTCCCCGAGGGGATTATTTTGGTGTAACGCCTCACTCCGGTTCCGGGTGTAGCAGAGGCATTGTCCTACCTAATTACTGCTGATACACGGCAGGTGTGAGAGAGAGAGAGGAGCGGCGTTTGCACAGGCTTTCCGCTTCACAAGAGGAGGATAAAAGAGCCGTTCAGAGGAGAAGGGTTGGTGTTGGTAAAAGGCAGTCGGTGTCCAGTTGATCAGGTTCGGCTGGGTCTCTGTCGTCGTGTTTTGGAGTAGAAGATCTCCTGTTTGAGCGCTCACATTGGACGTTGTAATCCTGAAAATTCGTGTAAGTGAAGAACTGCCATTGGAGTCTGTCGTTTAGAGCTGCTTGTGGAATATTACTGGATTGAACTGCTGCTTGGATCTGTGCTGGAAGAGGAAGAGAGAAAGATAAGTGAATTAAGTACATCGTTGAATCAAATGTAGAGCTTGAAAAGACTGTGAATGTGAAATTTACTGTTGAGGAGGACATCTGTTTCAGATACACTGGAGAGGAATTGAGAGTTGAATATTCCCATTGAAATGCATGGATGAAGCAAGGCTTCTGATCAGCCCTACTGTGTGAGTGATTTGCAGTTGTTTGCCTTACTTGATGCACGCTGAATTAATGCTGTGGATTTGTAGGAACACGAGTGCTGTGTGCTATGCTGAGAAGAGTCTCCCAACGCCTGCTTTCATTCTTGTGAAATGATCTACTGGTCCCCATCTAAATTCCAGAACGATACAACTGAAATGGTGAAGTAATGCTTTGTATTATCCTCTCTTCCACTGAGTATTGTCGTGAAGTAATTCCTTATTGAAGGCTCCTGTTAACTCTCTCTCTTTCGCTGAAAATTACAAGTCTCGAAGAAACATTACCTGTTCCTTACTGTCTGAGTCCTGCAGATGTGCAGCAACGCTGTGAAGTGAGTTTTAAAGTCACAATTCCCCTCTCACGTCCTGATAAGAGAATCTGCTGTTAAGAGAAGAAACATTACCTGCTACCTACCGTCTGAGTCCTGCAGATGTGCAGCAACGCCGTGGAGTAAGCCTTCCTAGCCACTATCACACCATTGTGTCCCGAAGACAGTGAAGAATCGTCCCAGCGGCTACTCCGGTCAAATAGCCCGAGAAGATGAGAGTTGCTCATTCTTTAAGTCTATTATTATTCAATAAAGATTGTTACTTTTAAACTCAATTACTTGCCTCCTCCTTTGTCCGTCTGTTGCGTGCCTGTGGTATTGGCTCCTCACGGTGGTGTCTGGAGTCGGGGGCGGCTGGTCATCCGAGTCAGCCCCGGCCTGCACCGGTGACAAATGCTTGTAGAATTCAGAGGGCAACCCATCAATGCCGGGAGATCGTCCAATGCCAAGCTGACCAACTGCAGTAGTGAGCTCTTGAAGAGAAAGTTCAGTGTCCAAATCCGTCTTAGAGTCTGAGTCTATTTGAGGCAAATCTTGAATTAGCTGTTCGGCACAGTCAGTTTCACATTGTTCAGCAGCATAGAGACTGGAATAAAAATCCACTGCATGCTGCCTCATCTCTGTAATATTACTGGTCACCCTCCCATCAGGAAGGCGAAGACATGACATCTGTTTCTGTTGTGCCACTTTATGCTCCAAATTAAAAAAAAAAAAAAGCAATCGGAGCATCCATGTCATTAACAGAGACAAACCGAGACCTCACAAGAGCTCCCTTCACCCTTCCATTCAAAAGCAAACCCAGTCCTCTCTTTTCTTGCAGATTGTTAAACAGATTACAATCATATCTATTAATTAGATCCACCTCCATATTTGATATGTCCTTTTCAATTGACTGAATCATTTCTCTTAATTTAATAGTGGAATTAGCAGAATGTTGCAAACAAAACATTTTAATGTTTGTTTTCCCTATTTCCCACCACTGTTTTAAATTTTCAAAAGAGCCTTTACACTATCTCCACTGTTGCCAAAAAATCTCAAAATGTTTACAAAAATTAAGATCCTGAAGTAATTTAGTGTTAAAATGCCAATAAGACGACTTCTTTGTACACTTGGACATATTTATAAGAGAAACCAAATGATGATCCGTGTACCCTACTGGAGTGATAAAACAATCAATACTCTGATTACTAAGATGATTAGACCTATATATCCTATCCAGTTGAGCAGCGCTGACTCTATTATCTGACATTTTTATCCAAGTATATTGTCTCACTTGTGGGCGCCACATATCTAAAAGGTCTACTTCTCTAACTATTCTTGATAATTGAGATGAAGACTGAAGGTGAGGTTCTTCATTTGTGCGATCAGTAGTGAAATTCTCAGTACAATTCCAATCGCCTCCCATGATTATATTTCCATCAGCACAGAACATTAGAGCACTTCTTAAAATACTGAAAAAAATTAATTCGTTCATGTCCCACATTAGGTGCATAAGCATTTACAAAGTAAAAAATAACTCCATCGATATCAGCCTTTACTATTACTAGTCTTCCATGTACAGGTTCCTCTTTCTTTAAAACATTAACTCTTAGATCTGGAGAAAATAAGACTGCAAGCCCAGCACTCACATTAGTTTTATGTCTAAGTATGTATTGCCCTTTCCACCATAATCCCCAGTCTAGTTCATTAGCAATATCGCTATGAGTTTCTTGAAGCAAAATAACATTTAGTTTTTTTTGCTCTATTGTTTCAAACACAAAGAGCTTGCTTACATTCATCCCTTCCACCATTAATGTTAAGTGAGCCAACCCTCAAGACTTCCATAAAAAATACTGGAAGAAAGAGCAGACAGGCAGAAAACAGCAGAAATAAAGAAAGAGACACCATGTGATGCCTGAAAAGATCAATAACTATAGTACTTTTAACGTTCTCTTTTTCTCCATTTTCCGATCCTTTCTATCTGTGGTTAATTGCTTCTTTAAACGAAACCGCTTCTTTTCGCTCAGGAGATCAACCCCCACATTCTTCTGAAGAAAAGTAACTGATTTTACGAATTTTCTACATCAGGAAAGAATTCCTTCACATCAACCTGCTTTCCAAAAGTATTATCTAGAAACTGATCAATTTCCTCTAAAGTATATAAACACACTCTCATCACATTTATCGTCCTGTTCAACAACTAAACGTGCTTTACTCTTAACCGCATCACCACCATCATCATCAGCAGCAGCAGCAGCAGCAGCATATGAACTTGTTGCCGCTACCAGCGACATCTCTGACGTATTCACTGCTACATTTAAAGCTATATTTAGCTCTGCCTGCCTTACCTCCGTGAGGCCTGTAATCTCCTGTCCCATTTGTATGGATGAAACCTGAGCATCCGTCTCTATCACATCCACTTGGCCAACGTTTTCCTGTTCGCGATCTTTATGTGGACACATCTGCCGTTTGTGGCCAACATCGCCGCATACAAAGCAATGTAAACTTCCGGTGGTTGCATAAATCATATATGCTCCCCCTTCATGTTTTATACGAAAAGAAACATTCAGTGTACGATCAGGTGATTCTAAAAACATGTAAACCTGTCTCCTAAAAGACATGACATGCTTCAATGCAGGGTTCTTACATCCCAATGAAATCGCTCTGAATGGACTCGCAATCTTACCAAACCGCACTAGTTCACGCTCTAACACGTCATCAGAGATGAACGGCGGCACGTTCGAAATTACTACTTTACTAGATGCATTATGCAGCTGTGTAACTTGAACTAATTAATCTTTAATGATAAGTCCGCTTTCGATCACTTGATTTACAAGTTGTTGTTGTTGTTTTAAGAAAACGACTACGGCTCTATTCATTCTGGATGCAGAGGAAATATTCTCGTGTCCTACCTTCTCTCCTACAGCGACTAAAACATCCTCCACCGTCACTCCGTCCTCCGGCACACACCTGAAGCCATTGCGCAGAGAGATGGATGGCGTCTCGGTGTGGAACACCATCCTCCTCTCACGCGACTCCCACTTTTTCCACGAGAAAAATAATAAACTAATAACAAACCACACAAACAAATAAACAAAAAAAATAGAGAAAAAGAAAAGGAGAAAAAAAAGAAAACAGGTGAAACTATCACAGCTTCACTCCCGCCCAGCACCACTCTCACCCAGAACCTCCCAGCATCCACCACGAGAGAGAGAGAGAGAGAGAGAGAGAGAGAGAAAGACAGAGAGAGAGAAATGGAGAGAGGGAGAGAGAGAGAAGGAGAGAGAGAGAGGGAGAGAGAGAGAGGGAGAGAGAGAGGGAGGGAGGGAGGGAGGGAGAGAGAAAGACACAGAGAGAGAGAGAGAGAGAGAGAGATTTTTTTTTTTTTTGATTTTTCAAAAACCATTTATTACATAAAATGGAACAGGCTACAATACATAAAAAAATTGATAAATAGATAATAGATTAAAAAAAATCACCCTAACCAAAATGAAAAATACAACTCATCTTCAACAATCTCACAAAGAACCCCATTTATGCACCAAATTGACTCAAACAATAAAAGATCATGCATTAATTTATAATAATGGAAGTCAATCAAAATCCTGGACCTGATGGAAGCTACTAAATCACTGAAAACATTGGTCTCAATTTTTTCTTTTCTAGTGACGTAAATTGCCTTTTTTGCCTGACCAAGCAAAAAGTTGAATAACTGAGACTTTTGACGACAAAAAGTCACAAATAAATATTTTCATTGAAAAAAAACACATTAAAAGAATTGAAAAGCATTCCCAATATATCAAATAAAGGTTTTAGCCTTTCACAGTGCATGAATGCGTGAAAAACAGTTTTTTTTTTTTTTAACAAAAAGGACAACCTTCATTACAATCAGACTTAAACAAAGATACAAAGGCATTAACTGCAACTGCACCATGCAACAATCTCCACTGTAAATCACCCGTTTTTTTGATCAATGGTGACTTGTATAAGACTCTCCACTCTGGTTTTTTGTTAACATCAAGTTTAAGAACCTCTCTCCAGGCTGTATCACACCTATTATTTAAAAAGTTCTTATTAAACACTTTAACACAGTTCTTATACAATTCTTTCCCAGATGCAACCTCTGAGTCCACAATCTTTAAATTTTCACAATTGAGTAACATGCCATTACATTCTCCCATAACTGGATATACACATAATTTAGGAAAAGGATCATTACAATCAGGGTTTTTAGACACTTTTGAATATTGTTCCAGCAACACTTTTTCTTCACCAGTAAGAGCTGATCTCCAACTTTCAAGTGCTTTTGTTACAATACGGCATGATTTGAGCCCTAAACACTCAGCAACTGTGTACACATCTTTAAAGATCCAGTCCTGTTATTTGATGTAAGTGACCTATTGTTGTCACTTTGGTGTTCAACAAAGTCCTTTCTGGTACAGCAAAAGATGCTTCATGTGTTAGGTCCAAACATGAACCAAAAACTAAAGGTTCTTGGAGTAAACAAAACAGGGAGGGAGCACTGTTGTCCTTGTTAGTCTTAAATAAAGACCAGACTTTGAACAAGTTTCGATAAAAAACCTGGAAGGTCACAAAGTCTTAGCCTATGAGAGTCCAGCCAAAACAAAGCTTTGTCCAAGCCTAGGCCGTCAATGCTTCAAAGAATTTCACAGGCAGCACCCATTCAACTTGACTCTTTAGAGCACATTAAAAGTCTTTGCACATACTGTCTTGCTAAATAGTGAGGCGTGGCCAGCTGACTTCAATCACAGGTAATAAGGCAAATACAAAAGCGTTAGGTTTCACCGCGGCAGCCCCCATGTGAGCCCTCCTCGTGTGAAGACCGACGAGTGTAAAGACAATCGACTCTACCTGTGCGACTCCACCGAGCAAGGACACCGACAGGGCACTTGAGTATTGCTTTTCTCCTCTTTCTTTACTTTTTGTATACCTTGTTCTCAAATATCTCTTACACTTGTAGTCACTATGTGCTTTCAGATCTCTACTATCACTACTAACACTCAGAGAGCACGCTATGTGCGCCGCAGGAAGGCCTGTCTGACAAACCTACGGCCTGTCCCTCTGACCTGACTACGCTCTCTATTCCAGTTGGTCTCTGGAACTGCCAGTCTGCAGTTAACAAAGCAGACTTAATTTCTTCTCTTGCTACTCATTCCGGTCTCAACCTCATGGCACTGACAGAGACTTGGATCAATCCTGAAGATACTGCCACCCCTGCAGCCCTCTCCACTAATTTCACTTGTTCCCACACTCCTCGTACCACTGGGAGGGGTGGAGGTACGGGTCTCCTTATATCAAAACAATTGAAATTTGATCTTCAGCCATCACCTACAGGTACTGGTTCATTTGAATTACATGCCATTACTGTAACCCACCCTGTTAAAATCCACCTTGTGGTCATTTATCGTCCCACAGGTCAATTGGGAAACTTCTTGGAGGAGTTGGATGTGCTGCTATCAAACTTTCCTGAAGATGGTACTCCTCTGGTACTGCTTGGTGACTTTAACATCCACCTAGATAAGCCCCAGGCTGCTGACTTCAAAACTCTGCTCACCTCATCTGATCTCAAGCTAGTGTCTACTACAGCGACTCACAAATCAGGCAACCAACTGGACCTCATCTACACGCGCTGTTGCTCTGTGGACAACTCTTCAGTTGCTCCACTGCACACCTCAGACCACTTCCTCATTACTGCTAACCTAGCACTTACTCCTGAAGTTCCTCACACTCCAACGCAGGTCACCTTTCAACGGAACCTACGCTCACTCTCTCCATCTCGCCTATCTTCTGTGGTTTCGTCCTCACTTCCTGCACTCTCTCAGTTTTCTGCTCTGGACACAAACAGCACTACGGACACTCTTTGCTCCACTTTAAAATCTTGCTTGGACAATTTTTGCCCACTGTTGTCTAGACCAGCACGCACCGCCCCATCTGCCCCCTGGCTGACCGAGGTTCTCCGTGAACATTGCTCTAAACTCAGGCCTGCAGAGAGGAAATGGCAGAAATCAAGAAACTCTACCGACCTCAGTGTGTATCAGTCTCTCCTCTCTTCCTTCTCGGCAAATGTCTTCATGGCTAAAACATCCTACTACCACAACAAAATTAACAACTGTTGTGACGCTCGGACACTCTTCAAGACTTTCTCTTCTCTTCTTAATCCGCCGCCACCACCTCCTCCATCGACTCTTACAGCGGACGATTTTACTGCTTTCTTCACAAATAAGACAAGATCCATCAGTGACCAATTCTCCACACCGCAGACTGAGGACAACTTCACAATGGCCGATGCACACTCTTTCTCCTCCTTCTCCCCACTCTCAGAGATGGACGTCTCCAAACTTCTCCTGTCCAATCATCCTACCGGTATCCCTTATTCCATTCATTGCAAAGACACTTGAGCGAGCTGTGTTCAACCAGCTTTCTATGTTCCTTGTACAGAACAACCTCCTGGACAGCAACCAATCTGGCTTTGAAAGTGGCCACTCAACTGAAACTGCTATGCTCTCGGTTACTGAAGCCCTGCGACTTGCAAGAGCAGCTTCAAAATCCTCGGTACTCATCTTGCTGGACCTGTCTGCTGCTTTTGACACTGTTAATCACCAGATTCTCCTGTCCAACCTCAGAAAGATGGGCATCTCTGGAACTGCACTCCTGTGGTCTAAGTCCTACCTCTCTGACAGATCCTTCAGTGTGTCTTGGAGGGGTGATGTTTCAAAGTCACACCACCTTGCTACTGGGGTTCCTCAAGGCTCAGTACATGGACCACTTCTCTTCTCCATCTACATGCCATCATTAGGATCTGTCATTCAGAAGCATGGCTTTTCTTATCACTGTTACGCTGATGACACCCAACCCTACTTCTCATTCCAGCCAGATGACCCGACGGTAGCTGCTCGCATTTCAGCCTGTCTGAGTGACATTTCTAGCTGGATGAATGACCATCACCTTCAGCTTAACCTTACGAAGACAGAACTCCTGGTGATTCCAGCTAACCCATTGCTTCATCACAACTTCTCTATACAGCTGGGCTCATCAACCATTACTCCTTCTAGGACAGCCAGAAACCTAGGAGTTGTGATGGATCATCAGTTAAGCTTCACAGACCCCATTGCTACAACGACCCGGTCTTGAAGGTTTGCCTTACACAACATTAGTAAGATTAGACCCTTCCTGTCAGAGCAAGCAACACAACTTCTTGTCCAAGCTCTTGTTCTCTCCAGACTGGACTATTGTAATGCTCTCCTGGTGGGCCTTCCTGCATGTACTGTCAAGCCTCTGCAGTTGATCCAGAATGCAGCAGCGAGGGTTGTCTTCAATGAGCCAAAAAAAGCTCACGTTACTCCTCTCCTCATCAGGTTACACTGGCTACCAGTAGCCGGTAGCATCAAATTCAAGGTACTGATGCTTGCCTACAAGATGACCACTGGCACGGCACCAACTTAACTAAACTCACTGGTTAAATCGTATGTGCCCTCCAGAAGTTTGCGCTCTGCAAGTGAACGACGCCTTGTGGTACCATCCCAAAGAAGTTCAAAATAACTCTCACGGACCTTTTCCTGGACTATGCCCAGCTGGTGGACTGACCCCTCACTCTCAATTCGTACAGCTGAGTCTTTACTCATTTTCAAGAAACATCTAAAGACTCATCTTTTTTGCCTGCACTTAACCAACTAACACTAGCACTTTTCCTTTTCTTGTCTTTTCATTTATAAAAAAAAAAAAAAAACCTGGCTATGTGTTCTATACTAGACTAATTGAGACTTGTCATGGCACTTGTATACTGTAGTTGTTCTCTTGTTGACCTGACTGCTTCTATTGTTCTCATTTGTAAGTCGCTTTGGATAAAAGCGTCTGCTAAATGATTAAATGTAAATGTAAATGTACTGTAGGCGAAATGCAGCTGTTCTGCTCTGCAAGTGTACTAGACCAAGTCCACCTTCCTCTTTTGTCAGGTTCAACACACTTTTCGGCACCCAGTTCAATTTGTCCCAAAAGAAGTCAATTAAAATTGCCTGGATTTTTGTTAAAATATCAACTGGGGGATCTATACGCTAAACGGTGCCAAAGTGCAGACGCAACTAGATTATTAATAATCAAAACACGTCCTTTATAGGACATTTTGGGAAGTAAAAACTTCCACTTATCCAGTCGTCCTTTTACTTTTACAACAGTGCCTTCAAAATTCATTTTCACAACATTCTCACTCCCTAAAAAAACTCCAAGATATTTGAAACCATCTCTGGTCCACTTTAAATCTTCAGGAAGCTTTGGTTCACCTGTTAGCCACTTTCCAACCAGTATAGCTTCACTTTTTTTCCAGTTCACTTTGGCGGATGAAAGAAAATTAAAATCATTTAAGGTCTTTAACAACACATTTACATAATTTGATCCACTAATTATAACAATGACATCGTCAGCATAAGCTGATAATTTACAATTTTTGGTACAATTTGGTATACACAGTCCACACACAACAGTTCTAGATTTATTTAACAGAGGTTCTATGGCAAAAGTGTATAACATTCCTGACAGTGCACAGCCTTGTCTCACACCTCTATACACTCCAAAAGGAGAGCACAAGTCACCATTAATCTTTAAAACACTCTCAACGCCACAGTATAATACTTTAACCATTGAAATAAAACCTGAGCTAAAACCAAAAGCTTCTAAAACACTCCATAAGTACATGTGCTCGACTCTATCAAAAGCTTTTTCTTGGTCAATTGATATCAGCCCAAAATCTAAATTAAAAAGTCTTCCACAGTCTAAAATATCTCTAATAAAGGAGACATTGTCGAAAATTTTCCTGCCTGGCACACAATAAGATTGATCTGGATGAAAAATATATACAAGAACTTTACCTACTCTAACCGCTAAGGTTTTGGAAAGTATTTTGTAATCATTACATAGTAAACTTATTGGTCTCCAGTTTGATATTTCGTTTAAATCTCCTTTTTTGGGGAGTAAGGTAATAATCGCTCTACGGCAACTCCGTGGCAATTGCCCCTTTTTTAGACTCTCATTAAAAACGGTTAACAATTCTGGGCCAACCTCTGACCAAAAGGTTTTGTAAAATTCAATTGTGATACCATCTATACCGGGTGTTTTACCAATTTCCATTTTAATAAGGGCATCTTTAACTTCACTTAAACTCAGTGTTTTACTTACTTCTTTATCAAGATCTTTAGTTATTTGTGGTAAGTTCTGAAAAAAACCCCAGAAATATTGTCTTTTACTTCTGAGATTTCATTCTTATACAAATCCTTATAGAATTTTACAGCTCTTGTTCTAATATCAAAAGCATCAGTTACTAAAACTCCGGTCTCGGACCGCAAGGCATGAATCAATTTTTTCTGACCGTTCTTTTTTTTCAAATTGAAAAAAAACTTTGAAGGTGCATCCATTAATTCGGCACTTTGAAATCTAGATCTAATTAAAGCACCTTGTGTTGATAATCCTATTATTTCACCCAATAATTTTTTTTCTTTTCTTTAACTTGCTCCAAAATTAACAAAATTAAATTAACATCTTTTGTTGATTCTACTCGTTCTTGTAACTTCATTAAGTCTTCTTCTAACAAACTCACTGACCCTTTAATATCTCTTGTAGCGTTGAGAGTGTAATGTTGACACAATTGTTTAATATGTAACTTCACAAAATCCCACCACTGCTGTAATGTCAAAAAAAGAGGATTTTATAGCTTTAGCATTTATCCAGAACGCTTTAAAAGCTTCTCTAAAAAGAGAGTCACATAGCAGGCTATTATTAAAATGCCAATAGGCACTTTTTGATTTGACACAATTGTTTGCCATAACACATTTGACCAAATTATGGTCAGAATTATGATTCCTATCCAAAGCATTTTCAGTACAATTGAGGTCTCCTCCCAACAATAAAAAATCATCAGTATTACAATCATTTAAAACATTGTCTAATGTATTCAGAAAAATCATTGTTTCCAATGCCACAGTTGGGGTATATACACACACAAAAACAAAAGAAACATTTTCAAATGAAGCTTTAACTTTCAACACCCTTCCTTTAATTACTTCTTCAACATTATAAAAGTGTGGAATACATTTTTTTTTTAAATAACACAGCAACTCCCCCACTTAGAGAAGTATAATGGCTTAAAATCACCAATCCATTAAATTCTTTAACCCAATCTATGCCATTTAAAGCATCACTGTGAGTCTCTTGCAAAAACAACACATCAATCTTTTTACTTTTCATTAATTCAAAGATTTTAGCTCTCTTCTTGATGTCTCTTGCACCATTGACATTTAAGGATGCAAAATGTATTTCACCCATCAAAAAAAAGAAGAGAGCAAAACAGGCAAAAAAGCCAATAAGAATTTTCCAAACTGCCCTGTGACGAGTGGGGTGGGGCCGAGAGACGTGGGAATGAGCGAGGCCGGTGGAGTGATTGGAGATGAACGACACCTGTTCGACCCACCGGTCTCGAGTCCCACGAAGGAGATGGAAGGATATAAAACTGGAGCGACGACAGTGAAGGACGAGAGAGGACCAGGCCTGGGCTTTATTTTATGTTTTGGTTTTTATTTGTTTTATCAGTCGTCCGAGAGGGGCTGATGCGCTGTTTTGTGTTTATTTTGATTATTAAAGTTTCATTTTGATTGTCCGCCGGTTCCCGCCTCCTTCTTTCCGAAGATTACGGAGTTTTTATTATTACATGCCCATTCTAGTTATTTTCACTTGACTGACTTAACTGGGTGTTTAACTTTGTCACAGTTTTTTTTCAGCCAATAAACCTCTTGATCAGTGAAGCAGCTTTCACTTCTAAAAAGCTTAACTTTTTCAGTAAACTGCATTATATCAGGAAAATATTCATCTATTTTCACCTTCCTCAGATTTTTTGTCACTTTTAAGAAAGCCCTTATGTCATCAACAGTGTACGTTTGGCCGGAGAAGCCACCTTGAGGCAGACTGGCACTAAAACTGCACTCTGAGATATCACTTTCACTGTCAGTGTCAGTCTGACTCACACTGACGTTATCCGCTTTTTTTGCTTGCTTATCAGTATGACAAGTCATCAATTTTCTTTTTTGGGGAGTTTTAAAAAAACAACCTTCATCTCCTAATACGGAGACATCAATTAATGGATTTACCAGTTCAATTGCCATAGCCTTATTTTTGCCATTACTGCTTTCTGACTCATCAGATTCACATACAATTTCTTTTTCAACAGAGGAGTTTTTGATTGCTTCAGCTCCATCTGTAATTAATCCGTTTTTAATAACATTGGTACTTTCTAAACTCTCAGGACTGTTATGTGCATTTTCCAAAACAGCAACTGGTGCTTTGCTCGGACCCGGCATTTCAGCGTCACATTGACTAATGACATTCTGCAGTCACATTATCAGAAACAACAATTGATACGTTCGGTTCATTCACTTTTTTTGGACAGGCACGGATGAGATGTCCATTATCACCGCACCCATAACACCTCATTGTGTTTGTTGAGGCATATATGACATAATTAAAATCCTCATGACGAAAGTTGAGAGTCAAATCGAGTTCATCAGTATTATCTTTCAAAACCATATACACGAATCGCCTGAAAGACACAACATGTTTCAAAATCGAAGACTTGCTTCCGATTGGAATCATCTTTATTGGAGATATCAGTTTTCCATACCTGGCAAGCATTCCAGCCAAAGTGTAATTTTTGATAAACGGCAGCACGTTTGATAGCATGACCTTCTTTGAAGGGGTTGAAAGGGGAAGCACTGACATAAAAATGCCACCAATCTCAACACCGCTCTCTACTACCAAATTTGCCAAGTCTATCGTCTTAAGAAAAATGACAATAGCATTGTTCATCCATGAAGCTGATAGAACATTATCATGTCCAGCTAAAGCAGCCACCGCTAAAACACTCTTCTAAATTAGCGGTAGTATCAATTTTCACTCCGTGGCGCCTCGTTAAAAACTCCGAACTCCCTGCACATGGAGCAGCCATGCTCCCAGTACACCGACTGGGAGCGGAAAAAAACTCCCTTAAACAATCACCTCCTTTGACTATCTTTACCACAAAACACAATTTACACTGACACAGTTAAAGAAGATAGGTAAAGGTAGAAAAAGAAGTTTTCAAACACTCGTACCTCACACCGCAATCAAAAGCTCCACATCCACACTCCACGCTCACACCCACTCTATGCATGCGCACGAGAGAGAGAGAGACGGAGAGAGAGACAAATATTGAGATGGTTCGTTGTGAAGGGTGTCTTATCTGTGGCTGGCAACATCAGAGTGACACACATGGTGGGAAACTAAGCTAATGAGATAAATGTGCATCTGAGGACTTTAGTGCGCATACTGTATCTGTCAGTGAAATCACAGTCTCAGTATCATTAACATATCATGGGGTAACCTCCTGGGGTCAACGAAGGCGCCGTTTTACTTTTTTACTTTAACTTCTACTTTTTGTGTACACTCACAATATCAATGAAACATTGAGTTCCCCTTTAGGAACTCGAGCTACCAATATCAGGTTCTTCCCTTCGGACTTGCACTCTCACTCCGGACTTTCATGAAATGTGTGTATGCTGCTCTGGCTGCTCTGTGACTCCAGGGCATCAGCATACTCAACCACATAGACGATTGGTTGATATTAGCTTAATGTGAGCAGATGGCAGTTTGACATGGATATGTTGTTCTCGCTCACATGAAAGAGGGGTTAAGACTACATATTTATAAAATTAAACTGCAGCCTTTGTGATTTGATAATCATATTTGGCTCTTGGTGAGTCTTAATTGTGGACCACAGCTGAGTTGATCAGGGTTTCCCGCACATAGCAGCTAGAGCAGTCAGAAGCAATCCATGCATTAAAGGTGCACTGTGTAATTATTAGCGGCATCTAGTGGTGAGGTTGTGAAATGCAACCAGCGACTCAGTCCCCCGCTCACCCCTCCCTTTAGAGAAGCTACGGTGCCTGACACATGTAAAGATGTCATCGGTAAAGATAGCATAGAGCAATGAGATTTCTTTACAAAGGTAAATCAAGGAATTATATTTACTTAATTATTCAATAAATCAATGTTATTGCGAATGTTAATGTACTTGTTCATCATTGTGTCAGTGTTTTATTCACAAAAACAACAAAGTGACGAAACGCGCTCTGTAGAGCAGTTTGTCCGTTTAAGGCCACTGTACAAACCAACGCTATCTCACGACCAATTTGTACGTATTTTATGAGGTGGCTTATTCGTACGAATTTGTACGACCTCACTCGTACGACCTCACTCATACGATTTGTCTAAACCCCAGTGACGGTTAGGCGGGGTTAGGTGTAGGTCAATGTACAAATTCAAATGAGTTGTGCAACTCGTAAAATACGTACGATTTGGCAAAAATCGTATGAATTTGTACGAGTGTGGTCATACGAATTTGTACGAATAAACCACCTCGTAAATTATGTACGAATTCCCGTGGGATCGGGTTGGTACAAACATGGTGGTGACTTCCATATAAGGGGACCCGCGGTGTATGTACATAGAAATAGCTCAATCTAAGGTAATAAAAACATAATGGTTCATTAAGAAAGGTCTTTATACACCTGTGAAAACATAGTTATATATTATATAGCATTTCTGTAAATAGATCCTTGTAAATATCACACATTGCACCTTTAAATAAATGTTTTTTTTTAGGGGCCAAGCAAAAAAGGTGCTTAGGCACCTATTGTTTATGTTGGCATTATTATTCTTCTTACTTCTTCCGTTTCTGTGTCAGATGATCTTCAGACTGTGCCGACAAAATGTTATGGATTTCGTTTCAATAGACAAAAATGTTTTCATACAAGCGCTGCTACAATATTTAGGCAAAGTGCCAAAATGACTCTTGAGGCTATATCTCTTCAAATTTTTGACAAAATGACAACAAACTGTTTGTGTGCCATCGTCACCTCACACAGAACACACCAAAATGATTTGTTTACAGCGCCACCTGCAGTATGTTTTGAAATTGTTTACTATTCATATGGCTCATACTTTTCAGATCAGAGAATGCACACATACCTGAATAGAAGAAAGGCGTGAAACACAAGCATTCACCATGTTTGGTGGGGTAATATGATCCACACAGCGTGCATGAGGTGCATTGGTTTCTGTGTGAGAGAATGCCTGTACACAGGCCTCTGGCATCAGGTTCAACCGCTGTGACACTTCCCAACATGCCAATCTGTAAAGCCTCTCATTAATATGGAAATCAGATATGTTTTTCACATGCACTGCAGAAACAAAAAAGAAAAAGAAACAAAAAAATTCCTAAGAATCACAATGCATATTTCATGCACCATGTGCTTCTGCAGAACAATCAACTGCAATTTAATTGGTTTGGACATTACGGTTTAAAAAATGTAAAGGTGTTAGCGAGAGACGCCATATTAGACTTCATTAAGCCTTGCGTATTAACCGTCAGTGCATCACATGCTCCGGGGACAGAAATGCACTGGGTCCATGACCTTTCACATTCGTACGTTGGGTTACACGTCAAGAGGCGTTGAACAGGCCAGAGCTTTTGACCGTCCCTCATGAATATTGTAATGACCTGCTCAGTGCCGGCCGCATCTCAATACATGGCTGAGCTTTGAGGGAGCGGGTGACATGACATAAGCATACGGCGGGGAAGAGAGACGCGGTCCCTGAGCCCACTCATTAACCCTTCTCAGCCCTGGCACATCAGCCAGCATGAGGGACAGAGACAATGTTTTAATTGGTCCATGTGATATTTGGAGCTCAGACAGCTGTAGAACAGCTGCTGTCTTTGACATAATGAGGGTAGATCTGAGCCGAGGAGCTGAAAGCCAGCAGGATTATTGAGTGGATGGGACTTGATGACTTGTAAGGGGAGAGGACAGGTGAGCTCATTTCAGAAGAAAACCTGAGTGTTGTTTGTCTGTGCGAAACTCGCCACCACAATGCAATGTGATGTGAACAGTTGCCAGTTATAGGGCCCTATGAAAAATGCTTTAGTATTATTATTATTATTATTATTATTTACCTTTTTCACAAATTACACTCCCCCTTCAAATTATTATTATTTTTTTTTTTCAAAATGCAGGGCCATATGAGCCATTCATCTTAAATGAGGGTGTTAGATCTATTTTCTTGAATACTGAAAGTGTGTGTTAGAAATAATACATATTGATGTATTTTCCATTTCCCTTGCACTGTGGAAGTTACCGTATAATCTTTGAAATTGAGATGATGTTTTTTTCTGATTATTTGATCAGATGAAGTTGAAATCCATGTTTGATGTTCTCAAAAGCAGTATTCATATTTGTAATATATGGAAGTTATTTTCAATGGAAACTTTGATGCTTGGGCCTAATTGATGATGTGAATGTTTAAATGGTTGCAACTGATACACATACACTTGATTAATGCACACACCAACATTTTTTTTTTAAAAAGGGGTTTTATTTTATTTTGTTTGCATGCCAGCTATATTATCTTGTTATTCTGTTCAATAGTGTTTCCAAACAATTTCCTGGAGCCCCCCCCAACACTGCATGTTTTCTATGTCACCTTAATCAAACACACCTGATTCAGATCATCAGCTCATTAGTAGAGACTCAAAGACCTGAATTGGGTGTCTCAGACAAAGGAGAGATGCAAAATGTGCAGTGTTGGGGGGCCTCCAGGAACGTGGTTGGGAACCACTGCTGTATAATACTCTCTACTAAAGTTACATTGAAACGTGTGAAAAGGAATTTGTCTTTTCGTTGTGTTACAAGAGCTTATTTGAATCTTTTACGAACCTAGTATTTGTGTATTTGGCTATAGAAGGGTTACATCTGCATGAGGTCAAACTATGAATGTTTCATATTTAAAGGTGAGACAAGACAAAAACATGACCACTGAGATAATAACTGATGTCTGCAGACAACGATATCTCAGAACAGGACAGCACTAAAGGTTACTGACCACTGTCAGCAGAAGCTCTGTAACTCCATGTAGGAAAACACAGATTGAATCAGTAGAGCTACGATTACTGCAGATGACTAATGTCTAGCATCTTCAGCACCATCTTTATATTATATGTATTCTCAGCTCATCTCACTGTGTCTTACAGTCTGTGTTTTATCAGCATGTGTATTCCCAGGGAATCAAACCCATGATCTCGGTGTAGCCGGTGTCAAGCTCCAGCAGCCGGACTATTCATTTGACCTGTCAGAGCAACACTATCTAGGATATAATGCACATGCTTACACTCAAAACAAGAACTCTGGACTTTCATATAGCACATGTGTGTGTATGTATGTGTGTGTATGTACATATATGTGTATGTACATATATGTTTTGTATGTACGTATGTATATATAATAAATACACTAATGCATCCGGTATGATTAATGTGTAAAAATGATACAACCTGTCGATCATCTTCCAATCATGCAGGATGACTGACCATGTGATGAAGTCCATAGAAAGCAGTTATATGAGCTTAAAATTCAAGATATGAGGGCAAATTTAGGGCCATTCTTCTATTTTTACTGTATTATATGATAGTAATGTAGTACATACATGATATAGTTCGGCAACATCACACCAGTAAGAGTGCTGTTTCTCCCCAATATCTGCATGATTGTTAATGTGAGATTGATTTATACAACCGTTCAATAAACTAGAAGTCAATATGGTGTTTTATAGACTATATTATCGATCTTTGCTCAATTTCACCAAGATAGTTCCAATCAAAGCCACAGCAGAACTTTTGAGCATCTGAATATCATTATTGAATAAATCCACAGTTTTGAACGAATCAGGTGAGTCAATGAAACAGGACTAATTTAAAAATAAATAAATAAATAAATAAAAAACTTTATTCTTTAATGAATCAGCCGTTTGAACAAATCAGATGAAGAAATATTTTTTTTTACCTAATTTTTAACGCCCATTAATGCCCATTTACAGGTGCATCTCAAAAAAAAATTTGAATATCATGGAAAAGGGCTTTATATTTTGTAATTTAATTCAGGACAGCAAACTTTCTTATATTCTTGATTCATTGCACACAAACTTAAATATTTCAAGAGTTATTTTGTTTTAATTCTGATGGTAACAACTTACAGCTTAGGAAAATAAAAAATGAATTGCTTCAAAAAAGGTCATTGCTGAAAGGGTTGGCTGTTCACAGAGTGCTGTATCAAAATATATTCATAGAAAGTTGACTGGAAGGAAAAAGTGTGGTAGGAAAAGTTGCACAAGCAACAGGGATGACCACAGCTTGGGAAGATTGTCAGGAGAAGCTGATTCAAAAACTTGAGAGAGCTACACAAGGAGTGGACTGAAGCTGGAGTCAGCACATCAAGAGTCACCGCACTCAGACGTATTCAGGAACAGAGCTACAGCTGTCACATTCCTAGAACCAAGCCACTCCTGAACCAGAAAAAAAAATACAAAATAAAATAAAATACCTCACCTGGGGTAGGGAGAAAAATAACTGGACTGTTGCTCAGTGGTCCACAATCATATTTTCAGATGAAAGTAAATTTAGAATTTCATTTGGAAATCAAGGTCTAGTGTCTAGAGGAAGACTGGAGAGGCACTGAATCCAAGCTGCTTGAAGTCCAGTGTGAAGTTTCAGATGTCAGTGATGAATTGGGGGGTGCCATGGTGTCTGCTGGAGTTGATCCATTGTGTTTTATCAAGTCCAAAGTCAATGCAGCCATCTACCAGGAGATTTAATTTGGCAGCAGGACCAGCAAAAAACACTTCCAAGGGGTTTGACAATGATATTACTGTGCTTGATTGACCAGCCAACTCACCTGACCTGAACCTCACAGAGAATCTATGGGGTATTGTGAAGAGGAAGATAAGTAACATCTGACAAACAATACAGAGGAGATGAAGGCAGCTATTAAAGCAACCTGAGCTTCAATAATGCTTCAGCAGTGCCACAGGCTGATCACCTCCATGCCACACCGCACTGAAGCAGTTATTTGTGCAAAAGAAGCCCCAAAAAAGTATTGAGTGCAGAATTAAACCTTCTTTTGGAGTTCTTGAACATTTCTGTTTTGTAAATATTTTTTTTTGATTGATCTTTGAGAAAATATTAATTTTTTTACCTATTTTTTAGTTGTTGACAAAAACGTCAATAGGCTTTCTTGTTTTAATTGGTGAAAAAAAAATGCTGTGGATGGAAATTATTCAGCAATTAATTAACACTGCACTTAATAATAGATTCATTAATTTACCACCATGAAACATGTGTCATTTATAAAAGGGTGTTTTTGAGTTGGATAAAGACCCTTTTAGAGGAGAGCGCTGTGCCTCATCGATCTGTAGAAGTAAACTTGAGCGATTTCCCACTGACTGCACTTTTCTCCGCTGAGTCTCAGGCACTGACAATATAAAAGATGTATGTTTGCCCGATACGGATTTCAGAATGGCATCGAGGAGTAAGATCCAGTGCAGACAGGAGAGCGGCCACTGATGAAACAGAATGCAAATGAAACAGGTGAGGTGAGGAAGGCAGAGCGCGAGGACAGCAAACGCACCACCATCTGCCTCTCTCCAAACCTCCAGAAACACCCATCCAGAACAGATAACATATTCCCCTCATCAGCCGCACGGTGACAAGCCTCTGTCACACTACAGCGCAAATTAGGGTCGCCCGCCGAGAGCTTGTAAATGGAGAAAGTTGGAGCTATGAATGTGAGAAATTCGCACAAAAAGACAGACCGACTGTACAGACGCAGGACAAATATTTGATAGCCATGCTGTCACTGCTTTTCAACAGAGCCGATGAAATCGACTTGACAGCCACAGCGCAGGCGCTCACGAGCCAACAATGGACAGGCGCCCGCACTCGCGATTTCGGTAGCTTTTTTCAAGCAAGTCGGTTTGAGTGACACCAGCGCTAACCTCCCAGGTTACACTAACAGACATCAAGGCACCAATCAAGGCTGCCAAAGAGGGCCTGTCTCGCCGAGTTTGGATGGGAGCTTTCCGCTCGGCCGTCTCCGACTGACATGCACCTTAAAAAGGCCTGTCAGTTGGACATGAATTGCAGTGACCTCCAGGGCCTCATCCAGGAAATTCAAAAATTAATGTAAATGTACTTGAGGGCTGAGCCATTCTTCTGTGAAGCACTGCCAAAAATGAAATATTCAAAGGTGAGAGTTAATACCTAGGAACACGGTGGACAGATCTCTTCGCCTCCGTTTGGGGAGAATTCTAGCCGAATATATTTCAGCCTCTCCTGATTTGAGAGACAATTTCCAGCCATTGAATTATTCAGATGGAGAGCATTTCAAAATGATATGCTGCTTTTTATCTGAGTGCGGGTGTAATAGGTCGTCATGTGCCGCTTTGGGGCTCGCCACCATAACGCTAAATAAAACAGTCATCTCCTCTGTGATTTCAGTCAATTCTTTTGATTTTACTCTGACTTCTTGACTTCGAAAAGATCAGACCAACCCCCAAAAAAAGGGAAAACCAATCAATTAATTACTATGAATGCAGAATGAAGCTTCAAACGAAAAGCAGAAGGATGCTAAAGTATCATAACCATCAAGTGGGCTAGATTCCAAGCCTTCTGGACCAATTTTGTGAACAACAGACCAAACATTAAGTCTGTTTTTAAGTTTAAACTTCAAGAAGATCAGGGCTCTTCTGTAGTCAGACTCCATACTATGTATCTTCCTGAAGTCAGGTATGCATCTTTTACCTGTAGATTTATCTTTGATAATATGATGTATTGTATTGATTTGATTCAATATCTCTGCATTGATTATGTAATTGGCATTATGTATATTTACCTGACTGATAATAAATTGTTAGATTTGATTTTATTCTGATTTATTCTAAGATTATTGACTCAGATTATGTTAAAGGGGAAGTCGTGTCCTGGTGGTTAGAGAGTATAACTCCTAACCCTAAGGTTGTAGGTTTGAGTCTCGGACCGGCGGTGCCCTTCAGCAATCCTACAGCCTGAACCACACTCTTACATTACCATTAGAGGAAGTTTGGTTCTGTGGTAATGTTCATGACCTCTGGTAAGTTAAAGTTTTTCCTTTTCTTTCCAATTGTTTGTGGAAATGAATGTGAAAATTGTTTCTACACCAAATATTTTCAGTGTTATCATTGCTAAAAGAAAGCTGTTGATGCCAGAAGACTGTTTATTTGTCATTTCTGAACTGCTGTGACTCTTCATTTATTTTCCTGTTATATTTGTGTGCAATGGTAGATGCGGGCCTCAAATATTTTATATAATATAAAATATATATATTATATTAGTACATATGTAATACAAAAATGATAAACATATTAAAATTTGGGTAAGTTGTGTTTTGCAACTTTAAACAAGATCATATACATAAAGATATTTAAATTAAAGTGAAAAGTTACTTGTGTTAAAAAAGTGAAAGTAAACTAGCAAAAATGTACATATTTACATACATATATAGCATCACAGTGGAACACAAAACACATTGAAACATTGTCCAAAAATCAACTTCCAGGCAGAATACAATAAATGAGCCACTGCAAAATCAAGAAAGAGGATTTGTTTTGAGTTTAAACTGCCCCTGAGTGAAGTACAGATACCCCAAATAACACGAGTGGAATCAAGTGGAAGTTTTCAAGTATTTGACACTCATACTGTGTCCTGGAGCAGGTATGGCATGAAGCATCTGATGAGCAGCATATTTAACTTGAGACTGGAGAGAGCTGGTAGATCAGGTTGAGGTTGAGTGCACACATTTCTATTCCTCACACCTGCTCTGTTCACATTTCCTCTACAGACTCGGTCCAGGACGAGCAGCGCTGTCTGTAGTTTAACCTCCTCAAACAGAGCCGCTCGGGCTCGTGTCTCATCTGCAGGGTGGGCTGAAGTCGTCCTGTGGTTTCCAACATCTCAGCTCCACGTCCAGATGAATAAAACACTATATTAATGAATTTTTGATGAAAGCTTCACAGAGGGGGCCGGTGTGGCTCATTAGCAGCTATATTATTGATCACAGGATTCCTCTGCGCTCAGGAACATGCCGCTCTTCAAAAATGCAAATGACCATCAAATTGAGTAATGCCTCTTTGACTGAACATATTATAAACAAATCAGCATCAACGGCCGACGCTGAAATCCACATGATTAATGCAGAGAAGATTGTCACGCTTGATTAATGTTTCACTGTGTTTTCCGAATTACAGGTCATGCAAAATACAGCAGGAGCGGAGATACGCTTCCTCTCCTGTGATGTTTTCTGTGTTGATCTCAGGATCTCAGGTGGAGCTTTGTTAAAGTTTAAGGACTTTTAACACTTTAAAAGCCTCACATACATAAACAACCTTATGACCTTACCGTGTGTCAGTCCGTAGGAGTTTTCTAGCCACTTCCAGTTTCTGTGCTAACATTTAAGTTCTGTTAGAACAGTTAACCCTAAAGAGAAAATTCTGACATCCTCATGTCTTTCCAAACTTGTATGATTGTTTCTTATTCCAGCAAAAAAACAAAAAAAAACAAAGAAAAGAAAAGAAAAGAAAAAAAGAGAAAAGAAATGAAAAAAAAAAAAAAAAAAAAAAGAAAAGAAAAAGTGTATCCTATACCCACTTTTCTTCACAATGTGAATCATGACTTTTAAACAACAAAATTATAAACAAATACATATATACATAAGAAAAATACACTTTTTTTCTGGAAGTCATACGGGTTTGGAAGAACATGAATCATCTTTAAAGGTATATCATTTCCCATTCAGATAGACTGTGATTGTATGGTCAATTCGTCAGTGAAGTATGAATCCTCTGGATCTGGCGTGAGTGTGTATGACATCAGGCCACACACAGATGCTGATGAATACTGTATAAACAAGACAGTGGCATCTAACCACTAAACCAATAAACATCTGTCTCCAGAGAGGCTTCAGCCCATCCACAGGCCCTCGTCTCCAGCCGTCTGATGGTGAAAGCCTGTAGCCTGAGGAGGACAAAAGCCCCCAGTCTCACACCCAAACTCTCACACACACTCTCACACACACACACACACACACACACATACACATACAGAGAGAGACAGACACACACACACACACACATACACTCTCTCTCACACACACACACTCTCACAGACAGACAGACAGACACACACACACACACACACACATACACTCTCTCTCTCACACACACACTCTCACAGACAGACAGACACACACACACACACACACACACACACACACACACACACATACACACTCATACACACACACTGACCACACTGACACACGCACATACACACACACACACACACACACACACACACACTCACACACACACACACGTTTGTTTACACATCCCATAGGTGTAATGGTTTTTATACTGTACAATCTGTATATTCTATGGCCCTACACCAACCCTACACCTAACCCTAACCCTCACAGGAAACTTTGTGCATTTTTACTTTCTCAACAAAAACTCATTCTGTATGATTTATTTTGAAAAATGGGGACATGGGTTATGTCCTCATAAGTCACCCTCTCCTTGTAATACCTGTGTCATACCCATGTCATTATACAGAGTTGTGTCCTGATGTGACACAAAAATAAGAGCACACACACACACACACACACACACACACTGCGCTCCAAACACTCCAACCCTACAGCTGTGTGTTACTGTGCATCAGCCTCTGATGTCTTTATGATGGGATGAAGTGGGAAGGATAAATGACAGTAATACTAATTACAGCATATCTAATGTGTTTTTGTGCACATAAAGCCTTTTTTAATCATCGAACACTAAGAGGATTTCTCAGGATCTTGCTTTGCATTTGAGCAATCAGAATTAGTACTGGTTATTTAATGCTTTTATCCATGATTTATTATCTGGGGGTTCATAACGCAGCACACATTCAGACTTACAGTTAAACTAAATTAAAATTAGTAGCTCTATTTTAGTTAACTTTTATTTTAAGTAATAATTTTTTCTATTGTTTTTAGTTTCAGATTTTAGTTTTAGTTAACTAGTTTATAAAGCTGTAGAAATAAACATGAAGCAAATTAATACATGCTTACTGCAGAAGTATTGTTGGTTCTTTATAAATGTATACATATATATAGTGGACACAGAGTGTCATTGCACTGTGTTAAATTATGACTTTTAATGTTTTTAATGTTTTTCTGACATGAATGAGCATAAGATCTGGAGTTGTGCTGATGAAAGCCTGTGAGTTTCAGGAAAACCACCGAACGATGTTTTCGTTCCTCATATCATGTTCTTCTACAGAAGTGGCTTGTTTCAGCAAACTGAACTCCAGTGTGATGTTCTTTTCTAGCTGGCTATTTTGTTTGCTTGAGAACAGCTTGCCATGAAAAATTTAGTGAATGCAAAGAGACTAATGCATTTCCTCAGTCTTGGAGAAGACCAATGAAAAATTAACAATGGAAATAATTAATTTTGATTGTTGCCTACAGAACTAAAAACTCATGTTGTGCTGGATTACTTATTCATGCCGATGCAAATTCCTCACTCAGCAACACCCAAAATAACGCAAGAGCTTGTTCTATAAATTCTGAAGGACTCTTAACTTATGTTCCTGCGTGTAGCGATCACCACACGCTCCCCTGCACATCGCAATGCTGAAAAATTAATTGTTTTATTTCCAATTCAGCCCAGGCATTTAAAATGCATATAACCAGAGGTAAACAAGCATTCCTAGCCGTGTTACATTTTGTAACTATTAATGCTTACCTTATTTCTGCCATGTCTCCGTGTCACACTAACATGCTGTTTTCTTCTCCTCTGGCTGCTTGACGTGATGCTGCTCAGATCTACATTTAATTCTCATTCGCTTTAATACACCACCTGCTTCACTGCAGAACAGAAAATGGCATCTGAACCAGCTTTCAAATGTATTTTCACTTTATACTGACCAAGGTGTTTGATTATAGGAATAACTAATTCAGGGGTTCTGTGTGTCTTCAATCACTCTTTCACAAACAAAGGCCTAAAAAGGTCTTAAATCAGTCTTAAATGCACAAAGACTTAAATGTTGCATATATATATATATATATATATATATATATATATATATATATATATATATATATATATATATATATATATATATATATATATATATATGCAACTACGGATTTTTGTCTTGTTTTATCCTTAAATCAATCTGCATTTACGTGAGATGCTCAATGAACAAGTCTGAGAAGTGGAACAAGATGACGTGGATTTATGCTTGAAACAAGAACACTGGTGTATGAAAACTCGTGAAAAACCTTTGAATTAAGCAGATTTTTCCGTTGGCAGATTTTTCTTTGTTTCAATTATAAACTCACTTAATTTGGATTAATTTCAGAGAAACCAGACTCATATTGTTTCTCCAGTAAATGAATCTTGAAATGAGTCTTTATATATAGTTACACCTGAGAAACCAGACAAAAATACTGAGTTTAATTGAATTTCTTTTACTTGGTCTTAAAGTCTTAAACTCGCCTTTATAAAACCTGTGAAAACCCTATTTCTGCAATACAGCAATAAGCTTACACACACAACACACTTCTGGGAACAACACACGGTATAGCATGCTATTTTAAACAGCTTTTTTCTTTCTTTTTTTAAATATAAATAGTAGGCTAGACATTCAGCTTTACTTTATCTCATATTAATGGAGAGACTACCACAGAATCTAGTGACTGGGTTCACCAGGATGCAAACTATATACTAAAATTACATAATGGTGATCTTGACATTGATAAAAAAGTGAATGCAGGTTATGTGTGAGTTACTCGTACAAACATTGAATACATAAACCTCTGAGAGCGTATCTGAGACTTTCCTCATCTCAGTCTCAACCTCACAGACCCGATGCATCTTGACAACAAATGGATATAAGCAGGAGGATATGCTTCTCTTCATCCCGTGTGTATTACTAATACATATTCTGTTGGCTGCACGGCATAAATACTTGAAGAGGCCTCCATTTGTAACTTGCAGCAAACATTTGGGGAGATATGAAATATATATTGTCGTTTGTAATGGTCCTTTGTGTCAGGGTCCGCGGGGACGATATTGTTCTGTGCACGACGGAGTAAATTGAAATGCTTTCTGTGGGGAGTTAGCTGAGTACAGAGAAAATACATTTCATCTGACAGTGTCACTGTAATTATGCTCTCCTATTATCTTTAGCGAGGAGCGAAGGGGTCGCTGTGCTTACTGAGGCGACCGCAGGGACAAGATCTGCTAAAAGCAGGTAACATCCAGAGATCAGAGAGTCTGATGGAGCCCAAGGTGAAGGGCACAAATGCCACAGCATCTCTGCAAACCAACAAACACACTACGACTTCACCACAAGCCAGACGGTTTTAGAGAGCTTGTCCTACATCTCCTGTTCAACTCTGTCCATGACTGCTTGTGGTTGAGAAACATCTGCTCTGCTTGTCTGAAGCTCGAGGAACATGGCAAATAGATTAGAGTTACACAGATCACAGTGCACCGAATCAGTAGACCACTCAGAGACGAGATCTGCTTTATTCTGTTAGTTATTGCCTCATCTTTTCGCCTTTATTAAGGACTGTGATTTTATTTGCAATATTAAAGACATAGTTCACCAACCAATATGTTCTTACATTTATTTCTTCACCCTCATGTCCCTGAGCTTCAGTTGATCTTCTGCAGACATTAATTTGATCCCTTTATATTCATCTTTGATCATCAAAATGATGTACTGAAACCTATTTACTTATTTTTTACCATGAAAATGGTTTGAATGTAACTCTACATCTTTACCTCATTTAAAGGGTTAGTTCACCCAATAATCAAAATTATCGTTCCAAACCAGTAAGACCTCCGTTTATCTTTGGAACACAGTTTAAGATATTTTAGATTTAGTCCGAGAGCTCTCAGTCCCTCCATTGAAACTGTGTGAAGCTGTTAACTTTTTTAATGTGGCTGACACTCCCTCTGAGTTAAAAAAAAACAATATCCCGGAGTAATTAATTTACTCAAACAGTACACTGACTGAACTGAAGGTGAATAACTCTGGGATATTGGTTTGTTTGAACTCAGAGGGAGTGTCAGCCACATTAAACAAGCTAACAGCTTAAGTCATTTGTGGATTAATGTGTATTAGAGATGCAAACCTTTTAAAACGATTCAGTTCGATTTGGTGAACTGGTTCAAAAAGATCCGGTTGTATCGAATGATTCGTTCCTGAACCGGATAACACAAACTGCTTTGTTTTGAACTCTCTCTCACAACAGAAACGGAAGAGAAGACAATGCTGAATAAAGTCGTCGTTTTTGCTATTTTTGGACCAAAATGTATTTTAGATGCTTAAAAAAATTCTAACTGACCCTCTGATGTCACATGGACTACTTTGATGATGTTTTTCTTACCTTTCTGGACATGGACAGTAGACCGTACACACAGCTTCAATGGAGGGACTGAGAGCTCTCGGACTAAATCTAAAATATCTTAAACTGTGTCCCGAAGATGAACGGAGGAGGTCTTATGGGTTTGGAACGACATGAGGGTGAGTTATTAATAACATAATTTTGATTATTGGACGAACTAACCCTTTAAATATACGTGGATCATGAATATGCTAATTAGCCCCAGGCTTCATCCAATCACACCAGCTCTTTAAAGGCCGTGTTGCAGGGTTAATTTTTCAATGAATTTGTGCCATTTGCTTGTTGGTAATAAACATTTAAACTGTTATCCATTGTATTTTATGTTGTTGGGTATCACAAAAGGAATTATAATATGAAAAAGTACTATTTTACAGCGGTCTCCTTTCCCCCACAATGCATTGCATTACGTCATGTTGGGGAGAGAATTTACCAAAGCCCGCCTTGAGAGCATTGAGAGTGACTAGAGAGATGAGTAGTAGACGAGAGCAGAGATTATAGATAAATAGATAAATACATAGATATATATAGATAGATAGACTAGATATATAGATAGATAGACAGACAGACAGACAGATAGATATCGACCAACAGCGACCAAAACGAACTACCATGGGACAGCACCGCCCACACAAGCACCTGCCAAACACAGTGACAGACACGCGGCTACGTTTGCAACAACATTTTCACCGGAGGAAGAGATAAACGTTTAGAAACGTCCATATAGCTAGCATGATGGCTTCTATTTCTAGATGACAAAGACAAAAGTTTACCAGAACTACGACACTATGACAAAGGTTACTTATCTGAACTAACGTCATGATCACTGCCACTAGATATAAAGAAAACGTTCATTTTTCACTCTGTGCTATTCAATGACAGTAAAAAAATTAAAATATGTGACGTTATTGTGCGCTGCTGCTAGTAGACTAGCTCCAGTGCTTATTGCTGCGTTGCTAAATGACAGCAACTCACCAGAACACTTCACCAACTCTCCACTCATTCGCCTCGGATCAGGCATTTAATTGGCTTTGACGGACATCAGTTTTTGGCAATTCCTCATTTGCCCTCTCACGTCTGGCTGGTTTCGAAATTACACAGCTGCAGGTCATCATACATGTTGGCTCTTGCCACCTCTTCCTCATCCCAGTCAGTCGCTATAGTTCTGATGCTATGTTCCAGGCAGGTTTTGAGCTCGTAAGTCACTATTTCATACCACGACTAATGACTTTGTACCGTTCCAGGCAAGTTACGCCAAACTTTCTGAGCGCAAGGAATTGTAGCTAGATTATTTATTTTATTTGCAACGTTACATTGACCTAAAATCGTTTTTTCAACGTGTACCACTTGCATAAACACTACACCCGTAGGCATTATTATTTGTAGGGGCTGCCATCGTTGTTTCGCGTGTTGTGTGAAGTCAGAACTCGGAGTACATCGATCTAGTTTGAGTTCATGGGTGGGAAGTCACGGGTTTGACTGCCGTTCCAGTGCACTTTCACGGGTTTAAGGTTGGAAAAACATGGGTTACGGGTTGCCTGGAACGCAGCATCATACTAGACTGAGGCTACCTTTCCTCCACTTTTCCCCAACGTGACGTCATCACCGAGTTAATACCAAAAACATAAAAAAAAAAAAAACTGGTCTTTAAGACCATTTTTGAGACATTTTAAAATTTATATATGTCACAGGTCGGGGTGGACTTCCCCTCCCCTTTTTCAACGTGCCACCTCGAGGAGTTACCCAGAGACGACAGACAAGATATTATTCAAAACGTATATTTTATTGAATTAAAAGGAACAAGTCTAATCTTCCTTAGCCCAACAGACTGCGTGGGTGGTTCACCCACGGCTCCTCTTGACTGGGGGTAAACAAAGGGGCAAGTTATGGTAAAGTTTTGCACAGTGGTTTTCCCCCTCAGCCGGACGTAGTCAAAGGGCGGATACTGGTGGGGGGTGCGCTCAGCAACTCCTCTTCGGCTGGAGGTAAGTAGTGGTGCGGACACTGGCGGGGATTTGTGCAGTAGCTCCTCTTCGGCTGGAGGTAAGTAATGGTACGGACACTGGCGAGGATTTGTGCAGTAACTCCTCTTCAGCTGGAGGTAAGTAGTGGTACAGGCACTGGCGAGGATTTGTGCAGTAGCTCCTCTTCGGCTGGAGGTAAGTAATGGCTGCGGGCACTGGCAGGGATTTGTGCAGTAACTCCCCTTCAGCTGGAGGTAAGTAATGGCTGCGGGCACTGGCAGGGATTTGTGCAGTAACTCCCCTTCAGCTGGAGGTAAGTAATGGTACGGACACTGGCGGGGATTTGTGCAGTAGCTCCTCTTCGGCTGGAGGTAAGTTGTGGTACGGGCACTAGCAGGGATTTGTGCAGTAGCTCCTCTTCGGCTGGAGGTAAGTAATGGCTGCGGGCACTGGCGGGGATTTGCGCAGCAACTCCTCTTTAGGCTAGAGATAAGTACTGGAGCACGTACTGATAGGAAATACACAGCAAAGGAGGGGATTACTCATTCCATGGACAACATCAACTGTTCGTGTGTCACCTCGTTTTGGGATAGCGGCGAGGGTCGGGCAAGAATTTCGTCCGCCGTGCTCCAGCACTTCGTCGCCGATGGCCGCCGAAGAGCTCTCGTCCCCTCCACGGAACAGAGTTGGCCACTTCTCCCAGCAGGACAGTACTCAACGCAGCGCTGGCAGTTTTCAATAGCGGGGGACAGTTTCCCTGTGTTCACAGAACAATCATAGCAAATGGAAGACTTGTCTTACAACAACAGACTATGCTAACCGCAGAACAGCGATGGCATAACTCGGTGGCAATGAGCAGTTACTTTAGGTTCACAGAGCCACAGCGTGGTTTCATTCATCCACAGCTGAGCCTTCTCTCCATAGGACAGCAGCAACAGCATTCAATAGCAGAGGGCAGTTTCTCTATGTTCACAGAACAATCGTGGTAAATGAGAACTTAATATTCAGCAACTGAATCTTCTTACCACAGTGTAGCAATGGCGGTATTCGATGGCAGTGAGCAGTTTCTTCAAGTTCACAGAGCCACAACGATGAATACAGGTTTCAACAGTCAGCAGCGCTGTACAGATCTCTCATAAATCCTCTTCCACTCGGACAGGATAAAGCTGCATTCCTGCACAGCAGATGCTCAATACACAACAGTTAGTTAGTTTCAGTTTAAACTTCAGAACCCACGAGCAGACGACTGAGAACAGGCAGACATAAACTTCAGTTTTCACACCAGTGCATAATTCAATCACTTCAAATGATCACACGTGTTCACTTCACAGTAGGCACTGCAACTCACATCAACTCACAGTGAATAGGGTCTCTTATCGTGGTCTCAGCCGACTCTCTCCGCTCTAAAGGCAAACTGTACATTCAAGCTGTGCAGACGGGTGAACAGGTTTCCTTCAGTCTGCATTCGCCAAGAAGACTTTTTCCCCGAAAAGCTCCAGCGCTTGGACTCCGCTGCCAAACTGCACCAAATAACTTTTCCAAGAACTGCCGCGCTTGTTGCCCATCAGCTGGATCCTTTTATAATCCCCCTCATGGCTCAATCTCTGCTCAACGCCCAGCTGTCACTCGTTTTCATAATCAGCAAGCTCCGTCAGACTGTTTACACTGGGAGACCCGGAACCGTTCCGGTGTTACATTGAACTTGCTCCCCCTGGACACAAGTATGGGGCGGGGCAGTTCCACTTGATCGTCACCCTGTGACATCTACATATCTTTTAACCTGCAACATGGGCTTTAAGCATATTACTTTAAAAAACAGATAGACATGCAAATGACATTAAAAACTTGATTTCCACCACATGGGGTCTTTAAGCCCATCTTTATATGTCATTTCATACTTACTACTATTGTCTTTATAGTACATAGTTGTTGCCACAAATATTCCATATATTCCGATAAGCATTGCACTACATTAAACCTGGCTTCACAACTCTTGGAATATGACACACGACTGCTTTCAAGATGCTTTGCTTTTGGGAGCTCGACAGAAGTCGTCCAGATTCATCACAGCTTCTCGAAACTGTCTTGATTTGTATTGCAGCGGAGAGAGAAAGTCACATGCATTTGGAGCGACATGAGGGCCAAGACAAGCCACATTTATTTCTATGGCACTGTGGCGAGTGGGGCGAGGCCGAGGGACGTGGAAACAAGGAGTGAGGCCGGCAGTGATTGGGCAAATCAGTGGCACCTGCGGCCCACCGCCGGTCTCGAGTCCCACGTAGGAGATGGAAGGATATAAAACTGGAGCGACGACAGTGAAGGACGAGAGAGGACCAGGCCTGGGCTTTTAGTTGTGTTTGTATTTGGGCGCACCAGTCGTCCGTGAGGGGCTGGTGCGCTGTTTTGTGTTTATTTTGTTTTATTAAAATGTTATTGGATTGTCCGCCGGTTCCCGCCTCCTTCTTCCGGATGAATACAAAGGTTTTTATCATTACAGGCACTTAACACGATACAGCTTCACAGTGTGACGAGTGGGGCGGGGCCGAGGGACGTGGGAACAGGAGCGAGGCCGGTGGAGTGATTGGACCCACCTGTTCGACCCACCGGTCTCAAGTCCCACGGAGGAGATGGAAGGATATAAAACAGGAGGGACGATAGTGAAGGACGAGAGAGGACCAGGCCTGGGTTTTAGTTTGTGTTTTGCTTTTTATTTGTGTGCGACAGTCGTCCGCGAGGGGCTGTTGCGCTGTTTTGTGTTTATTTTGTTATTAAAGTATCATTTGATTGTCCGCCGGTTCCCGCCTCCTTCTTCCCATAGTTATGGAGTTTTTATCATTACACACAGCAATAAACAGGAAAATAACAGTTAACTATATGAATTGAGTGAGTATTTGAGTTTCATTACTGTTTGAATTATTATCAGTTTGTTTGTTTATGAAGATCAACAGATTGTTAAGTAACTAATGTGTTTTTAAGCTGCTAATATCTTCACATCATCTGTGAGTGTTTGTTCTCGGTTGTCTGACCCGACCCAATCTCTCGTGTGACCCTGCCGGCTGCAGACCGACTGATGGGACGGCTGGGATTCGCCCGTCTGACCCCTATTTTGGAAAGGCCAAGTGCTCTGTGCGTGTGTGTGTGGGTGTATTTGTGTGTGTATGTGTGTGTTCAGAGCTCAGTTGCAATGCAGCTCCATGGAAAGAAGGAGGTCAGCACTGTCTCTCTCTCTTACTCTAACACACACACTCTCTCACTCTCACACACACACACACACACACACACACACACACACACACTCACAAACACACCTAAAGACACTTTATCCTGTCCTGCTGTAGGAGACATTTCCGTCCCTCACACACAAAATGCACTAGACTTTAAGGTTCAGTTTATAAGTTCTAACCTCTGAGAGACTGATCACAATGTGTGTGTCATCTAGCATAAGTACACAGCACACATACATTAATACATCTATACATACAGTAGATTTTGTAAATTATGCAGATGCATGAAAACCTGAATAATAACAGCAGCTTTAAAGCAAGCTGGGACTCAGCATACTTACTCGGAGCAGTTGAATATATCAGTGAATACTGGGGCAAGGATGTACGCTCTCCACCTTAACACATGACTGAAGTCCCCAAAAACAATATTGTTGAATCTGCATATGAATCTTCTAAATGCATAATATGGGCAGCCAACTACGGACCTGCCTCACTACCTGCTGCTTGAGGAGGAATATGCACAGCAACCAAAATAACAGAAGTGAAGTCTCTGGGCAGCTGAAAAGGCCTGGTCAGTGTTTCAGAGTTGGTAGAACATGCCGTTGAAATTGCCTTTATATCAGTGACAATATATGTAACATCTGTGTAACATATTAACTCTGTTACCTTTCTGATTCTGTCCAACATATTCCCAGTTTAACATTTTAAATGCATGACAATGCTACATATGTTGACTTTAAAGTCAGCATCTCAAACTAGTGAAGGGCCCCATCAAAACACACACACACAAACACACACACACATACACACACACACACACACTCACACACACACACACACACACACACACTCTGTCTCTCTCCCTGCAGGAGCTCTTACAAGCTCTTTCATCATTTGACAAGAATCAGATTGAGCCGCGGCTCTGATGGGACGAAGGCCACCGTGAGGTTATCAGGCCCTACTCTCCCTCAGGACCTTTATCTAAAGCCTCTTTGATTGGAGGCCCAACTCACTTTATAGGGCCGAGAGACCCAAACCGTCCGGACAGGCAAATAAACGAGGCCGGTCGCTGTAACGGGGCTGATGTCCAGCCCATCGGACACCAGCCGGTCGCACCGCTGGATTTCCATCCCAAAAACATTCCCTCGACCCTCTCCATCCGCTATGACCTTTGGGGCAGGACTGAGGCTCAGGTACAGTATTTGATAAGGCAACGAGGACTCGGTCTAGTGTCCGAAAGCCTGGCAGATTAAAGCATGGCAGGAGAGATAAAGCGCTGGCCTTCGATCCGCCGATAATCTCCTCATCCTGCTGTGATAATATATATTGGATGGACAGGTCTGACTGGAGGCTGTCTGGAGAAACACACAGGGGACGGATAGGTTACAGTTAAACACTTAGTGGCCATGACTGTGTCTGCAGCAGTGCCGATGGATACTGGGCTAATGGAGAGAGCACTAAAGGTTAATACGTCTTGGAGGGAATATTGTATGGCAGGGAGGGTGATCTCTTCATAACTATCCCGTCTACTTCCATTAAGCTGTTTCAGCCACTGGCAGAGGAACTGAGGGCCTTAATCGTTTTAAGATCCTCCATAGCAGTCAGGTTTATCACACGCCATTGAACTTTAATTTTATTTGATGAGTTAATGGACTGGCATAATGTTAACAGAGGGAAAGATGGGGCGCTTTACATCTGAATGTATTAATGAAAGGGCTGAATATTTCACCAGTGGAAATGGATTCAGATCAGCGTTATGTATTTGCGTTCACGGCCGTACTGACAGTTTAAGTCCAAACAGATTAGGAGAGCTGGTGAAACGAGGGCACTTCAGAGAAGAACTACTTTAAACTGCTTTTAAACTTCTAAACAGAAATTTGGCATAAGCAAATTGCACAGAAAAAAAAAAAAACTAAACATAACTAATAACTAAACTAATAATATTAATAATGATCATTTGGTGGGAGGAAACACTGTATTTGAATAATTTAATAGTGTATTTTAAATGTTTATTATTATTATTATTATTATTATTATTATTAAAAACAAACAAAAATAATAATGTTTTAATTTGATTTATGTGTTTGGTAATGATCAAACCTGTTAATCAAAAAAAAAAAAGTTTACTCGGCTAATGCAATATTTGCAAAGTCCCTAAGGGAACACGTAATAAAAAAAAAAAAAAAAAAAGATTTGTATTTTTCAGCAACTGTATACAATAAATCATGAGTGTCAAAATCCTTATTCTTAAAGGAACAACAACATTTATATTCCAATGCTTTTTGTGTGCATTTGCCAGAGAAACTCTTAAACTACAGAAATACAGCGTTTCCTCCCATCTGATATTATTACCATCACCAGATCATAAGAGAATGAAGTAAGCAGTGAAATATTTTTATAGGGGCTCTGTACTGACCAAACCCTAACCTTAACCCTGAATCAAATAAATGAGAAACTGATCAATTATATTAGCTATGTTAGATGTTTTCTGGAAATTTGCTAGTTGAATCCATCCATAATACCTGCATAACATCACCCTCATTATCAGTAAAATAATTAATGTCATGTAAACCTCACAGTCATGAGTGTCTGCATGTGTTTGTTCTCCAGTTTGCAGGTCATGATGCTGTAGTGTTCACTAGATAGGGCTTTTTTCCCGCTGCTGTATTGTAAGGCATCAGCATGCAGCTCACGTGCGCCGCTCAATACATTTCCATCCGAAGTGCATGGAGACGCAGCCAAAACATTACAGTCGCTAACAAATGAACTAACAGACACTCCTCTTTATTTATTGGCTTGTTCTCTCTAATAAGAGATATTATTCACCCAAATGCAAATGTAGTCTTAATCAATTTGCTGCGTGTCTCACATAATAAAAGCTATCAATTTCACGCGTGTATCTAACAAGCTCCTCACAGCCGAATACAGTCTCCAGCTCGGCTACAGAGCCCGATAACACATGCAAAGCAGAGCATTAACCAGTGGTCAGATTTAATGAATGGCTTTCCCATATGCATCAGGAGGATAATTAAGTATTCGCAGGTGAAAGGGACTGATAGGACTGGCATTCCTGGACAAATCAAATGAGCGGCGATAGCATCGACGGATCTCCTCGCTTTCTTCAGCCTGCCGGTGTCCTTCGGTTATCAAATTATCAGGAAAATTTGTCCAGCGTCCTTCAAAGAGAAGAACTTTAATTATGGTCCTGTCTGATGGCAGGTCATTAATAAAGGCTAGTTATCTTCATTCAGAGGACTTTCCCATCCCGGCCTTATCTCATAAAGAAATTTGGGATTTTCCGTGAGAATAATTTAAGATGGTATCCGGCCGGATATTCAAAATGCTGTAACATGATAATCATAGTGTAATGGAAAACTTCCTCGTGTGTGTTCTGTGGACAAATGTGCTGGAATTACACGCGCGGGCTTCATAAACATTGATGGATCTTACCAACCTGCGAATGCAGATAAGGAGCGAATCACGGCCGGCTTTACTTCCGCCACATTTATATTTAAGGCCTATAGGTTACATATGCATTACTGACTCCTGGGCCACATACATCAATGCCACAGCGGAGAAAAATGAAGGGCCAGTAATAACGCTGAACGTGCATGTGTTAGCGGCCGGCTATCGCTCACAAACGCTTGGTAATGGTGATCTCATTTCCTCTACACTAACCTCCATGGCCGCAACTAACCACAGATAGTCATGGAAGTGTGCTGTATATCAACTCGAGGAGCGCAGAGACATGCTTTAACCAGCTCTCATCGCTCTCAGATGAACTGGACATGCTGTGAGGGAAACCGTGGGCCTTTCAGGTGTCAGATCCGTCATTTTGCTCCATTGTGAAGAGACATTAATATTTTTCCCTGCAGAAGAGTTTATGATCAGTTTGAGATGTTTGAATCTAGGCTGAATGAATTTGTTTATTTGTCCGTCAGTCCATCTGTTTTATCTTAAACTATATCAGCATGAACAGAGACAAACAAACAATAAATAAATACATTTTCAAGGAAGACCCCCCCCCATGTCCATTAATGTGCTTTAAAAATATATACAATATTTTCTCATACAGTCTTCTTGTGTGACCAATTTAGATCTTTTATCAATTTAATCAATTTAGATTTAGATTGTATATACAGTCCGACTATTTTCTATTTTCAAAAGAAAACCAATGAATAGATATTTAATTTATATCTGATATCATTTCATATATTTTGTCATGGATGCATGCATTTGACACTTTTTGGAAATATATAACTTTAGTATGGGTTCAACACTAGACCTGCTGGACACTTCAAGGTAAAAATCATGGTAATAATGATGCTGCTGTCTGAAGATCTCTACACTGCATCCTAAAGGCCTGATCACTTAAGAGAGGCTAGATAATACAATTTATCTAAAATTCATTACAAAATTAGACTGGTCACTGCGGTGTACTAGTGTGACCGGAGCGCTGCTTTCAGCTGTACGTGTGAATATGAGGAGCTCTTGGACATCAAGGAGACCTCTCTGTACTGATCTTATATCATCTCTGTTGATCTGTGTGTCAAAAGCAAGAACTTCAGAAGACTTATGTGGCAAAGGACTGATACTATGATAGTGATTGCTTTAGTCGAATGACTTTCGTACAGTTTGAGAACAACATGGGAGTGTATTAAGACATTGTATTATTGCTTAAATATGAGATTTTTCACACCAGCTGTGTGACCAATCTCCTCTGTTCTTATAATCACCAGGTTCAGTCTTTATGTTTCTGCAGCGTAAAGTGGCCTCATCTGAGTAATAAAGACACAGTGTCAGGCTTCAGTAAGACTCCGAGTGGAAAGTTCTTCAAGTGGAAAATGTGTTTGCTGGTGACGAGGGAGATTTTGGCTCTTGAGTGTGACTTATGTTGCCTTTTCTACTGTAATGTAACTGTAATAATAAGCAAACGCACCGCTGCACAGACACAAACACAGACTGTCATCCTTTAGAGTTTACGTGCATGTGACATCCACACAACTCATGCGACTTACAGCGAGCTCTTATTACTGCTGATGAAAACTAGAAGAAAACTCCAAACAAAGGATTCAATGTGTCACCTAACTCATTCTGCTACATAAATGACATCTCTAAACACTCAGCTCTAGAGGGTTTTACTTATTTATTTATTTTCAGATTTGAATTTTTTTGGATTTGGATGTTTTAATGGTTAAATTAAATTTGAGTGGTCAAAAAATCATGCTTGGTTAACTGGAAACATGAACGTATACATCTAAACAATTTAATAAAGGTTTAACAAAAAACAATATTAATTACAATAACTATGTAATAACTAGGTACTAACCCTGAACCTACCCCTAAACCTAACCCTACCCCATGTAGTTACCTTGTATTGCCAGAACTTTCTTAGATAAATACACTGTAAGTACACTATAAGTACATGTTAGTACACATACTGTAAAATAAAGTGCAACCATAATAATAACAAAATTTTTATATTACATTCCAGTGTTTTATTTTGTCCTTTTTTCGGTTTAAAGTTTAACACAAATGACATAAATTTCTGTTGTCTGTATTAATTTTTTCTGGAGTTATGATTTAATACTTATTTATTTTCCAAAATAAATAAGGCTTAACACCTTAATTTATTAATCAAAATGTAATAATTGCTTTTATTTTTGCCAAAATAGTGTGCACAACAGAGGTTTGGAATAAAAATTGATATTATCGAATAATTGCACCATTAAAAATGAATAAAGCTGTATTATTATTATTATATTCCTGTCACATTTGTTTCACATTGAACTGTACTTTTATTTTGGCAGATTGCTATGAAGATCTTTGAGTTTCTGTGTGTATCTGACAGTTTTCCTCAAATAAAATGCTGAAATTCAGGTAAAGTGACTCTCAGAGAAGCTCTGGAGATGAAGTTCGATAATAAACATCATCAGAGTGTTGACCGTTCGCTCAGGGACGACGATCCCAATGCACTAACGATTACGATACTGCTTCCAGGTCCCAGCTCTGATTTATTCTCCACATCAAAGCTATGTGCGCTGATTAGAGGATCAATAGTGGGTTCTGTCGGGTCATTGATCTTCAAACGTCCAGATCTATAGCCAGTGTCACTTTCTCATGGCTATCGAGGAAAGAGAGTCGAATCAGACATCTGATGTAAAACAGCTCTCTCAGGACTCAGTCAGACCACTATCAAGAGTTAACATCAGAACAGAACTTGCTTCTGAAATCATCTGAATGACTTAATCAGCACTGGCTGGTGTAGTTACAGTGGAGTGCATCATGCTCACGCTGGAATATGAATGTTAAGATGATGAGGGTTCAGTCCTAAAGCAGCAGTATTGGGGAAACACATTCAGGGACGTGACTGCAGAGGCTCTATCAGCTGTTAAACAGAGACGTGGTATGTAAATGATATTGATGATAAGTATTTGTGTCTCAGTGGGTCTTGCACACTGTAGTGAGAGGCCACAGAATCCAGTTCTGGTGGGTCCCAAGTAGGCTCTGGTAATGGAACAGAAGTAGACTTTATCTGAGGACAGAGGCCATCGAGGTGGTCCCTCCTTGGGTTGCAGAATCCGGGTCCTACAGCCGGTACTTCACTGTTCCGAGGAAGGATGAGGTGTTGTGGCCTTTTTTAGATCTGTGCTTTTTGAACCGCTTAGTCAGGGGACTGAAGTTTAGCACGCTTGCACAAGCCAAACCGAGGACTGGTGTGTCACGATCTATCAAAAAGATGCACTTATCTCCATACTTTTTTATCGGAAGTTCCTGAGGTTTGCTTTTGGGGGCAAAAGCCTACTGTAATGATAAAACCTTTCATATTCATCCGGAAGAAGGAGGCGGGAACCGGCGGACAATCAAATAACATTTAATTATTCAAAATAAACACAAAACAGCGCACCAGCCCCTCACGGACGACTGGTGCGCACAAAATAAAACCAAAACACAACTAAAATCCCAGGCCTGGTCCTCTCCCGTCCAGTTTTATATCCTTCCATCTCCTCCGTGGGCCTCGAGACCGGCGGGTCGAACAGGTGTGGCTCATCTCCAATCACTCCACCGGCCTCGCTCCCATGTCCCTCGGCCCCGCCCCACTCGTCACACCTACCAATACGGATCTTCCACTGGCCTGCACTCTCACCCCACACTTTCACGACTCAACCACATTGACGATTGGTTGATATTAGCTCAATCAGAGCAGATGACTGTTCAGCATCGAGGTGTCGTTCTTGCTCACATTAAAGAGATTGGGTTAAGACTTAACACCAACAAAAGTGTGCTTTCTCCAGTACAGAGAGCCACTCATCTGGGTGTTGTGTGGGATTCGACCAGGATGCAGGCACGTATGTCACCTGCTCGGATCGAGTCGATCCTCACTGCAGTCGCGAGAGTGAGAGAAGGCCGGTCACTCACTGTCAAGCAGTCTTGGAGATAGCTGGGTCTGATGGCAGCTGCGTCCAACGTGAATATGTACTATTGGCCTGCTGTACATGAGACCCCTACAGTGGTGGCTCAAGACCAAGGGGTTCTCCCTGAGGGGAAACCCACTTCGCATGCTAAAGGTCACGCGGTCGTGCCTACGTGCCTTAGACATGTGGAGAAAACATTGGTTCTTGTCTCAGGGCCCGGTGCTGGGAGCTCCTTGTCGCCGAGTAATGCTAGCAACAGACGCATCCCTCACCGGCTGGGGTGCGGTCATGAGTGGCCACCCTGCCTGCTGTCTGTTTTTGAGAGACTGAGATGTGCAGCGTGGCTGTTTGACTGGTGTGCGCACTGTGCTTAATCCATTCATTAATTTAATATCGTAGCCTAAGCTTTAAATCATTTCCTTTTAAATACATAAAAATAATATAACGTGTATGATGTATTACTATAGGTAAAATGACTCTTGCAACTCTCTGATTTCTGAGAGATGCACGGAGAGGCGACAACAATGCGCTCTTTCCACTCATAAAGTTTACATTCATTCACTTCACCCTCGTGACTTTAGAGGTCTCTGTATAATATTGCGCTGATTCCCTTGCTCAACTGTTATCTAGCAAACACCAGACTGTGCCAGCTTCAGCCGAGTATTCAGGCAGAATTATTCCTTATTCCCGTTATTCATTTTTGAAGCCATTATTCGTGCCATTCCGAATCAGCTTCAGGAACAATCCTAATTATTACATTACATATTTTATTTTTACATGCAACATAAATGAGGTCCTAGAAAGTAACAGCTTGTCGATTGTTTCCGACAGCGCCGACTACTATGCAAGCCCTAGTAAAGTATGACAAAAATGTTGCTGTATTTATGTGTGCATGCCCAGTAGAGCCAAACGTGAACAAGTCAGTCTATTGTTCGTTATCTGGCTCAGCTCGGTGTTCGTCTTCAGTTCTCTCTTCACAGCAGTTCAGTCAGTGTACTGTTTGAGTACATGAATTACTCCGGGATATTGGTTTGTTTGAACTCAGAGGGAGTGTCAGCCACATTACAAAAGTTAAAAGCTTAAGTCATTTGTGGATTAATGCGTATTGGAGACGCAAACCGTTTAAAACGATTCAGTTCGATTTGGTGAACTGGTTCAAGAAGATCCGGTTCAATCGAATGATTCGTTCACGAACCGGATATCACAAACTGCTTTGTTTTGAACTCTCTCTCACAACAGACACGGAAGAGAAGACAATGCTGAATAAAGTCGTAGTTTTTGCTATTTTTGGACCAAAATGTATTTTCGATGCTTCAAAAAATCTAACTGACCTTCTGATGTCACATGGACTACTTTGATGATGTTTTTCTTACCTTTCTGGACATGGACAGTAGACCGTACACACAGCTTCAATGGAGGGACTGAGAGCTCTCGGACTAAACCTAAAATATCTTAAACTGTGTTCTGAAGATAAACGGAGATCTCACGGGTTTGGAACAACATGAGGGTAAGTTATTAATGACATAATTTTGCTATTTGGGTGAACTAAGCCTTTAACCGTGCGCATGCAAGGCAAGGCAAGTTTATTTATATAGCACATTTCGTACACAATGGTAATTCAAAGTGATTACATAAAACAAAGTAAAATAATTATGAAGAAAAATAATAACAAAATAAAACAAGCCATTTTTAAACTTTTAAAATAATTTAAAAATGTACTTATTTAAAATGAATTTAAAAACAGTTGATTTTGCATAAAAAACAGTGAAAATACTGTACAGTGCAATCAGTTCGGACATTGCACAGTGCTCATTCAATAAATGCACAGCTAAACAGATGAGTTTTGAGTCTAGATTTAAATGTGACTAGTGTTTTAGCACATCTGATCTCTTCTGGAAGCTGATTCCAACTGCGGGCGGCATAGTAACTAAAGGCGGACTCCCCTTGTTTTGTGTGAACCCTTGGTATTTCTAACTGACTCGATCCTTGTGATCTGAGTGCTCTGTTAGGTTTATATTCAGTGAGCATATCTGCTATATATTTCGGTCCTAAGTCATTTAGTGACTTATATACGAGTAACAGTACTTTAAAATCAATCGTAAATGTAACTGGAAGCCAGTGTAAGGACCTGAGGACTTCATCTTTGTTTCCAAATGCAATGACTTCAGTTTTTTCCTTGTTTAACTGCAGAAAGTTCTGGCACATCCAACTATTAATTTCATCAATGCATTGGCAGAGGGAGTCAATGGGGCTGTAGTCATTTGGAGATAAGGCTAGGTAAATCTGGGTATCATCAGCATATCTGTGATAGGCAATTTGGTTCTTTCTCATTATTTGACTTAGTGGGAGCATATACAGGCTAAACAAGAGCGGTGCAAGAATTGACCCTTGTGGGACTCCACATGTAATGGACATCCACTTTGACTTATGCTCTCCTAGACTCACATAATAGCCTCTCCCTTCTAAGTATGACCTGAACCATTTGAGTACCATCCCAGAAAGCCCGACACAGTTTTCCAGTTTCTCTAGTAGTATGTTATGATCGACAGTGTCAAACGCAGCACTGAGATCAAGCAATACCAGAACCGATATTTTGCCAGAATCACAATTTAAGTGAATATAATTTATTATCTTAATGAGTGCTGTCTCTGTGCTGTGATGCGGTCGAAAACCAGATTGAAAATGAAAATGAACATGCCTTCTAGCCTTAACCGCACACATGTGTCATATCCAGAGCAGTGCGTGTGTGTGTGTGTGTGTGTGTGTGTGTGTGTGTGTGTGTGTGAGTGTGCGCTGCGCCAAGGCATTTCACATTTTTGACCACAGACATAATGTCAGCAACAGCAGCATTATAAATTAAATAAAATGCAAATAAAATACATAAAAATAATTTGACCCTACTGCTCCAAACTCGGTTCTAGAGGGCCAGTGTTCTTTAAAGTTTAGCTCCAACCCTAATTAAACACACTTGAACCAGCTAATCAAGCTCTTACTAGGCACACTACTTCCAGATAGATGTGTTAAGGCCAGTTGGAGCTAAACTTTTCAGGGCATTGGCCCTCCAGGATCTAGTTTGGAGACCCCTGTCCTACAGAGTTGTTACTTTGCAAATGCTTTTTGATCATTACAAATAATACAGTTTTTCTCTGTCGCTTTGGTACATTTCTCAAATCATCCTTGAGATTTGCAAAACAGTAAGTGCATTTCTCAAAACAACTTGTACAAATAGCAAAACACCATGGATTATCTGCAAAAGCAAGTCTCTTGCTCAAAATTCTTAGTTCATCTCTCAAAAATAAATATCTGTGTCAATGAACATGTCAGTGCCATCAGAATGACAATTCCTTTATGGATAAGACAGTCAAATCGCTTAGTCATGTTGTCAATATAACAGTGTACTCTGGAGGGATGTTCTGATGTAAACCATGGCAACATTTTGGATGACAGTTACTGTATTGAACAGTATGCCATATGCTTAAGTATGCCATATATCCATTTCAAAAGTACAAATTTACACATTACAGTATTGATTGAAAGAGACTAGATAGAATCCCCAGTTACACTTTTACTAGTGGTCTAACGCATTTTCATCCCAAGGCGTCATATACTGACCCTTTTGACATTTCGTCAACATCCTACGCATATGGCACCCTCTAGCGTCAATATGAGACACAGAATATGGGTTAGGGTTAGGGTTAGGGTTAGGCCGCTAGGAGGCGCCTTCTGGCCTATATTTATCTGCGTCTAATATTGACGCTAGAGGGTGCCATGTGTGTAGGATGTTGACGAAATGTCAAAAGGGTCAGTATATGACGCCTTGGGATGAGAACGGTCTGGTCTGACCCAAAAAATTAAAAAAATAAAAAACTCTTTACAATGTCATTGTGATATAGAAAAGGAAAAAGAAATATGGGCACAAAGATGAAAATAAGTAAATTGTCAGAATGTGTAGTTCTTGTGTTGTCCTCTGTCTATACAGTATAAGCTTTTAAACTGAAGATTCATGAGATGAACCTTTGAGCTATTTCAGAGAAATGGTTTATCATTGGTTTATTATCTACATTCTCTTCATTAGTAAAGATTCACTTGCACAATTCATGCCAAATTTACAAAAAATCAAATAATAATGTGTAAAAATAAAAAAAAGTTGCTTGGCAGTTTATGACAACTAGATGAACCATTTTGCATTTACAGTTTTTTACAGATGCTAGGACACATTTCTCAATACTAAGGTCACTTTTGCAAAACTTCTTTTTGCAATAGTAATGCTGATCTACTTGGTCTTCTTCATTTGGCCACAGGTTCTCGTCCACATCACATCTCATGTCGTCTAGAGCAATACACCTCGGAGAGAATCTTCTGGCATGCCTGATCCATCCCTATCTCTTCTGCTGATATCTCCAGGCATCCAGCATTCACTGTGTCCAGGAGCGACATTTGATCATGTGGATGGTCATATTTATAATTGTTTTTATAGCATTTAATTTTAAGATTTAAAATATATTTCATTAAAATATTACTGTCGAAATGTAGCAAATTGCTGTCTTATTCAGTTTTGTATTATGTTATTGTTTTGAACATAAGTTTTGAAAACAGTATGTAAACATGTGCAAATTGGCCTGTATGTACAAAGCGTTTTGGCAGTTGTTGTGTTGAGTGAGAAAAGAATTCTTGAAATTTGAGAGATGTAGTCATTTAATGCATTTTGTGCCAAAGCAATGACAATTGAACCTCAGTTTAGCCCACATAGACTTCTGTTGTGCTCACTGTGTGAAGAGTTTTGCAAAAGTGACCTAAGTATTGAGAAATGTGTCCTAGTGTCTGTAAAAAACTGTAATGATTTTTACGATGAACTAAAGACTAGATGTTTTGAGCAGTAAGACTATTGCACAGAAAACTATATAATACATTTTGAGCAACACGACATTAGCAAATGATAATGTAGGAAACTGGAGATAAATGTGTGTAATCAATTGCATGAATGTACAAAAGCAATCACAACTTGTTCAAAAGAATGAGAAACTGGTTTTATGATGTGTATAAATGACTAGATGATGTGGAGGTTGTACAAGTAGTTTTGAGAATTTCATTTCTGATTTGAGAAATGCACCATAGTAACTGAGAAAAACTGTATGCAGAGAACTGTGTTCAGTGCATTTAAAAAGTGCCATTTTGAAAAGCAAAATGTGTGTAAAGCAGAAAATGTGTTTAGATGTTTGGAGACTTGAGAAGAAGTTTTGCTCTCTGAGTGTCAATAATTTGTGCTGTGCATGTCCTATTAGTGTGTTAGCAATGGGAAAAAAACTGTAATTGTTCAAAAATTCCATTGTTTTTTGTAATTTATTTTCCTTCAACTAAAACTGATTTTAAATTTTTAAGTGTTGAATGTGTTCATTCTTGGCAACATACTGTCTAAAACTGAACGATGTCATTACTTTATAGAATGTACAATAGAAAACAAATGGGATCCTTTATGCATAAATTCAAATGGAACCTTGACCGAAATTGCTCTCCAGTGGATTGGGCTGTATGTGGATGGTAGCTGATGCCAAAGATCAACTAAAATCACAACATACATGGCCTCTGGTTACTATTCAAGCTTGTTTCTGTCACAGGAAAAAGTAAAAGGGTAATTGTGAACTTTTTTTCTCACAATTTGGACTTCACAATTCCAAGAAATAATGTCAGAACAGTGAGATGAAACAAAGTCACAATTACCCTTTACCCTTTATATTCCAGGGCAGAAATAAGCTTTGATTGGTTCCACACGTGTAAGAGGGAAAAACAAACAGACATAAAAGAATATACAGTCCAATACACGTTCTTACCTCTTCTTCTCCCTTACCTATCTGATCCAACTCTTATACCTCTTCCTCTCCCGGGCATTATTTTTTTCTCTCTTTGATTATTTGTGTTGTTCTGCATCCACGAAACCAATTCAAAGAGGTATTATTTACTCTATGTTGATGTAATGTAAAGAGAATCTACACCTGACTATTCCTCCAACTGAGACTGGAAACAGCTTTTTCTAAGTATTTCAATTCAATTCAATTCAATTCAATTCAAGTTTATTTGTATAGCGCTTTTTACAATTCAAATCATTACAAAGCAACTTTACAGAAAATTATGTTTCTACAATAATTAGTAGTAGCTTATAAGTGGTGACTGTCAGTTTGTGCACGTTTGACAGGATTTTTAGAAAAATTAATACAAGACATAGTCAGCCAGACGATGAACATTATTAATATTATTAATAGTTAGTAATTATTATATGATGCAGTCACACTTGTAGCAATATTTGTTAGTTCTGTTTGTTGATTCAAGGTTAGCATCATCTGGGGTCCTCTGAGGGTCAGCATCATCTCTTCTCAGGTGTTCTGGATCCAGACTGGAGCTTGTGTAAATCCTAGTTACCACGGGATGAAGATCCAGCAGAAACAGAGACACAAATAGAGACATCATTAGCATAGCCGCTGTTCCAACAAAGTAAAATTAATTAGTTTAACCCAAGCTAAAGAATAAGAATGCGCACAATTTAAGAGATGCATTATTCGAATGCTTGGCGAAAGAGATGCGTTTTTAATCTAGATTTAAACAGAGAGAGTGTGTCTGAACCCCGAACATTATCAGGAAGGCTATTCCAGAGTTTGGGAGCCAAATGTGAGAAAGCTCTACCTCCTTTAGTGGACTTTGCTATCCTAGGAACTACCAAAAGTCCAGCGTTTTGTGACCTTAGGGGGCGTGATGGATTGTAGCGTGGTAGAAGGCTAGTTAGGTACGCAGGAGCTAAACCATTTAGGGCCTTATAGGTAAGTAATGATAATTTGTAACTGATACGGAACTTAATAGGTAGCCAGTGCAGAGACTGTAAAATTGGGGTAATATGATCATATTTTCTTGACCTGGTAAGGACTCTAGCTGCTGTATTTTGGACGACCTGTAGCTTGTTTATTGACGAAGCAGGACAACCACCTAGAAGTGCATTACAATAGTCCAGTCTAGAGGTCATGAAAGCATGAACTAGCTTTTCTGCATCAGAAACAGATAACATGTTTCGTAGCTTGGCAATGTTTCTAAGATGGAAGAAAAGACAAGTTGCTGTCTAATATAACACCCAGATTTTTTGACTGTAGTATTTTAGTGATTGTTCACATGCTTATCAGTTGTTAAAATATTTTATTTAGAGATATTTTTCAATACGTTTAAGTTGCTGTTGTTGCAGAAGTAGAGGCTTTACACTATATTTAAAGTTTGGAACATTAGGTCTTCATTTCGGTCATGCTGTGTTTAAGCATTTGTGAAAAGAAATATCTAGGATTTTGGTATGGAGTAAGCTTGTGTGAAAATAACATGTAAGCATTTTAGAAACGTGTTAATTTACTGAATATTGTGTGAAAAAAACATAACTTGTGTTAAAGGTATGGTCACAACAGACTGATGTTGTGCTCATTGTGTATAGTGTTTTGAAAATGTGACTACAGATTGGACAAAAGGGAGTTAGCAACTGAAAAAAACTGTAATATAGAAACCTTATGCTATAAAGGTGCCTTTTTTTCAGTGATGTAGTATCATTTACTTCAATGGGAAAAGAACAGAAGCTACACAACTAGTGGATCACATTCTAATCACATTCTAATCACACTGTAAAACGTATATATTATAATATATATAAAAACATATTTTTATTTTTTGGCGTTTAATACAGTCTGAGAGCTGTGGGGTTTTTGTTTGTTTTCTGATTTGTAATGTTTTGTATATTACCCCTTTTATGGTTGTTGTTTGTAAAGAATGGAATTTAGTTTGGGAATATACATTTTTACTCCACTACTTGACATGTATTAAATATGTTTTTCTGTGTTTGCTCTCTGCTGAAGGGCATCAGACGGCAGATTCACAGGTTTGTTATTTCCTCTGTCCTCACAAGCCAAACTTCAGTCTCACGGTCAGGAGAAAAAGCTGGATGTGATGCCTGGAGAGATCTTTGTGGCTCTGTTCCTCTCTCTCTCTCTCTCTCTCTCTCTCACTCGCTCACATCACTAGAGCTCCTCCATCTGGAGTCTGGCAGCACTGCAGCACATCTCCTCAATATCCTGTACTCATGAAAACAAACGCCTTGCATTCAGCTAATGGCATTCTACAGTTAGAGAGAGACTAGATCTGTTTTTAAAGCTTGAGACGGGTTTTTAGCGGTGCAGCTGCTAACACCTTCAAAAACACAAAACATACACCTCTAAATGGGTGATTTTACCCACATGTTCACATGCGATCTGACATAAAATGCTGATATGTGTGTTTACCATTCCACTCTCATTGTCTTACCAATTACAAGTGTGTTTGGGGTTCGGCCAGTGTTTGAAAGCGCTCTCAGGTCTCTGATCTTTACCCAAACACACTGCTCTGAGTGGCTGAGAGAGAAAAAACAGAAAGTGCTCGCTGGCCCTGGAGAGCCATATAAAAGCGGGCTCTGTTTGAGACACTTGAGCCCGCTGGAGGAAACGCAGGAGGAATTTCATCACTTTGATACGGCACTCATCACCACAGATGCTTTCCACATTAGACCAAACAGCATCTGCCTCTCGCAGGCATTCTTTGTGTGAGATCGTACACTGCTGCTCCGCTCCAGCATGCTGCATTTGTCGCCACGATGATGGACAAACTGATGCGAAAGGGCACCTTCCTACGCTTCCTGGAAACATAAGAAGGAACAAATAGGGCGGCGAGAGCAACTCGGCCAATCAAAGGCATTGCTTCCGCCGTCTTTTTGATCCAGCTTGTTGAGCAAGCATTTGTGGTTGTTCAGACTTTCTTCTGTCGTGTTTGACAATGGGCCGTCTGCTGACAAACTGGGCCACTCGCCTTTGATGCTGGGGTTTAATTATGGCAAAGCTGCCGGCGCTGACTGATCGCCGTGTTCTTAATTGCGCTTGTTGTTGTGCATTTGAGCTCTGGTAAATCGGCGCGTGACGGTCAGATCAAATCAACAGCAACTTCCAAGATAATTGTTTTATTTCAAGAGTCTGTTTCTGAAAGCTAATTAAATACTCTGCATTCACTATTTGCAGATAAGAAAACAAGCAAACAAATGCTATTCTGACCATTCCGAATCAAGCGCTCCTTCAAGAGCTTCATCAAGGACTATAACTCCAGATAACCTTAAAATCACAAATGATGCTCGGGTCAATCGCCCCAACTCTTACCAGCTTCAGACGGAGCTGGAGATTGACTCAGGGTAAGCTGACACTCGGCCCGTCAATACCTCATGGTGTTCTTCTGCGCTCCTGAGCCGACTTGCTCGAGTCATAAACACAGTCACTGATTAGGATGAGTTTGTTTCTTCATCAAATTTGGAGAAAAGCAGTGCATCAGTGTCTCAGCAATGGATGCCGTCAGAATGAGAGTCCAAACAGCTGATAAAAACATCACAATAATCCACAAGTAATCCACAGCACTCCGTTCATCAGTTAACATCTGGAGAAGACACAAGAAGAAACAGATCCATCAAGATGTTTTTAACTAAAATATAAGTCCATAATCCATAATAACACTTACTCCAGTGAGAAAGTGTTCTGGTCTGAATCAGGAGAGACATTTGCACAGATTAAGCAGTGTTTAAACAACAAATATGTGGCTGGATTTTGATGGATTTTGATTTTTGATGATTTTCAACAGGAGAAGAAAGATTTTCATCTTAATGTTGGATTTGTTTCTTACAAACAAGCAGCTTTTAAAAACAACTATTCCACTAAGAAATAGTCTGACCAACTAACCGTTAGTCTTGGGGTAAACAGTCTTAATTTTTGGGTTTAATTTAGACCAGTTTACATTTTTTATTAATAAAAATATAAATCTGTTTCAGATTAAACTGAACGCAGAAGAGGAGAGTGAAAAGTGCAGTGCAGTCTGATAACGCACTAGAAATACATGCAAACAACAGCAGAGATCATATCAGGGTGAAGAAGTAATCACCTACTACTGAATCTTCATCCATTTCAGTTTAATAAAGACATGATTTCAGATTCTGATATCATGAAATCACATACCGCAGAAATCTGAGTGTAACCATCTGAAATGAGCTAATGACTGTTTTCAAACAGGTTGCCCGCACCTTCCTCCATTGGTCAAACAAAAAAGATAATCCTGCCCCAAACTCACATCATTGGCTGAGCAGATGTTCTTGAAGCTGTGGGACAGGTCCTTTTACCATAATATGGACAAAGTTCAGCTCTTCAAGTCTTTTCAACAGGCCTTCTCTGTTTGTGTATGGCTGACTATCATTCCACTCTCCACATCTCCAGTTTTTCTTCCCCATTTCCATCAGTTTACTGAGTTTGACTGAGGGACTTATTTGCTTTGTTGAAAAAATTTTGTCAAGTGTCCAATCTATGTTGTGACTTTAAGCTGGGTCATAATACAAACCCGATTCAAAAAAAGTTGGGACACTGTACAAATTGTGAATAAAAACATAATGCATTGATGTGGAGGTTTCAAATTTCAATATTTTATTCATAATACAACATGGATGACATATCAATTGTTTAAACGGAAAAAATGTTTCATTTTAAGGGAAAAATAAGTTGATTTTAAATTTCATGGAATCAACACATCTCACAATAGTTGGAACAAAGCCATGTTTACCATTGTGTGGCATCCCCTCTTCTTTTTATAACAGTCTGCAAACGTCTGGGGACTGATGAGACAAGTTGCTCAAGTTTAGGAATAGGATTGTTGTCCCATTCTTGACTAATACAGGCTTCTAGTTGTTCAACTGTCTTAGGTCTTCTTTGTCACATCTTCCTTTGTATGATGCTCCAAATGTTTTCTATGGGTGAAAGATCTGGACTGCAGGCTGGCCATTTCAGTACCTGGATCCTTCTTCTACGCAGCATGATGTTGTAATTGATGCAGTATGTGGTCTGGCATTGTCATGGTGGAAAATGCAAGGTCTTCCCTGAAAGAGACGACGTCTGGATGGGAGCATATGTTGTTCTAGAACTTGGATATACCTTTCAGCATTGATGGTGCCTTTCCAGATGTGTAAGCTGCCCATGCCACACGCACTCATGCAACCCCATACCATCAGAGACGCAGCTTCTGAGCTGAGCACTGATAACAACTTGGGTTGTCCTTGGGTTGTCCCAGTTTTCCAAAAAGAACTTCACATTTTGATTCGTCTGACCACAGAACACTTTTCCACTTTTCCACAGTCCATTTTAAATGAGTCTTGGCCCAGAGAAAACGCCTGTGCTTCTGGATCATGTTTAGATATGGCTTCTTTTTTGACCTATAGAGTTTTAGCCAGCAACATTGAATGGCACGGTGGATTGTGTTCACCGACAATGTTATCTGGAAGTATTCCTGAGCCCATGTTGTGATCTCCATTACAGTAGCATTCCTGTATGTGATGCAGTGCTGTCTAAGGGCCCAAAGATCATGGGCATCCAGTATGGTTTTCTGGCCTTGACCCTTATGCACAGAGATTGTTCCAGATTCTCTGAATCTTTGGATGATATTATGCACTGTAGATGATGATAACTTCAAACTCTTTGCAATTTTTCTCTGAGAAACTCCTTTCTGATATTGCTCCACTATTTTTCGCAGCAGCATTGGGGGAATTGGTGATCCTCTGCCCATCTTGAATTCTGAGAGACAATGTCACTCTGAGAGGCTCTTTTTATACCCAATCATGTTGCCAGTTGATCTAATAAGTTGCAAATTGGTCCTCTAGCTGTTCCTTATATGTACATTGAACTTTTCCAGCCTCTTATTGCTACCTGTCCCAACTTTTTTGGAATGTGTAGCTCTCATGATTTATTCCATTCCTTTTTTACTCACAATTTGTACAGTGTCCCAACTTTTTTGAATTGGGTTTGTACAAGAACAGATGAATGAGCTGCTCCTGAACTTTAATCGAGAACTCCATTAAAAATCACACTTAAAATACTGTAGCTGTCACAGTAGGTGTGGGAGAGAAACACGTGACAAGGAAGATGATGGTACAAAGTCTTTAATATTCCACATAGGGGTAATCCATAGGAAGAAGGCAGAAACACGCTTACACATCGACGAGACCAGACAACCAAACACTGAACTGAATGCAGCTTATAAGGGGCCACAGCCATGATGGTGGCCCACAGTGGAGCCGATGGATGTAGGAGCCATGGTGGAGGAAGGGCAGATGACTCCAGGGGGCTGACAGATGGCAGCGGAGCAGTTGGTGGAGGTGCCTGAGGTGGAGAGCCGATGAGCAAGGGGGACACCGAGGATCCGGAGGGCCAAGGCGGACCAGTGATCAAGGCGGAGACGGGGATCCGGAAGGCCGCAGTGGAGCCGGAGCGACAGAGGATGGAGGTGGAGCCAGAGGGCAGGAGGAGTGTGACAGAGCCAGAGGGATGAGGTGAAGCAGGAGGAGTGGAGTCCCGAGGCAGCGGATGGTCAACGACAGACCAAGAGGGAGCCGGAGGGAAGAGGGAGCCCACTGGACCTGGTGGCCATGGTGAGAGCTAGGAGCCATGGTAGGGCAGCTGGGTTGAAAGGCCAAGGCGGAGTCCGGGAATCAGAGGCTGGAGGCGGAGACAAGGGATCCCCCAGACACAACGTTGATGGAGAGTGGCAGACCCGCGGCAAATCCAGCACACAGATGGTGGGCTGAGAGTGAGCAAAGGGGCTGACAGGTGACAGCGGTGGTGATGGAGAACCTGGTCTGACGTTGCGGTTTCTGGCTCCAAGGCGATCCCAAGCTCTGTCGCTCTCCATTGCATTGGCTCATTGGCTTTGGCTTCGGCTCAGTGGGGAGATGGTGGGCTGGGGTCTGGGTCCGGAGTGGGGCTGGTGTCGTCCGCAATGTCCACAGTCAGAGGCGAGCCGCAGTAAACCAGCACAAACACAACAGAGGTCGATAAAATTAAGGTGCACTCTGCACTTGTCGCTCAGGCTGATTTTGTAGTAGTGGGTATGGTTGGCGATTTCCACAAATAGTTTCAGATGATCCTCGAGGGAAAGTTTCCTCTGCTCCGGCAGGAGGAGGAAAACAGCAGGATCATCAATAACATAAAACAAAAACTGACAAAAAGGAAAAAACAAAACGTGGGGAAACACGCTGCTTTACATTTTGCGGTCCGGTCTTCTGTCATGGTGTGGTGCGGGAAGGAAGTAAATGAGGGAGATTATGATGATACAAAGTCTTTAATAATCCACATAGGGGGTAATCCATAGGGAGAAGGCAGAAACACGCTTACACATCGACGAGATATGTACATGTACTATATATATATATATTATTATTATTATTATTATTATTATTAAAAGTTTCTTAAATAAAATAAAAATATATAAAAAAAACTTAAACATTTTAAACGATTTAAGCAGTAGCCAAGTCAATATTTCTCAGTTTTGTTTAGTTTAGTTTATTTTAACCTGTAAAAAAATTTACAAAAATAATAAAAACTGAATAAACTAAAACAAATGTAAAAAATGTAAATTAAATCACACACACACACACACACACACACACACACACACACAGACTCACAAAACAATTAAAACTTAAATTTAAAATGAAAACTAATTCGAAATATTACAAAAAAAATTATATTCAGTTATGCTAAAATAATATGACTAGGATCTCTAGGAACAGAAACTATAGTAGTGTATTAATGATACTGTAATAACATCTCTTCCGGAAAGGTCAGATTGTGATGCCTGTTTTATGGTCAGCCAGGTGAAAAGTCATTGAGGAATCATTATATCTGCAGTACAAACGACTTTAATACTCAGCGTTAGAGGTTTCAGCCCATCACTGACTCCAAGCATGAACAACTGAAGTTATGATTACACTATCATTTCATATTTCTTTGAAAATAGCACCAAATAGGATACACATCAAGTAGATCAAGCTTTTGCAGTGTCTCCGGTTTCACAACATCCAGAGGAGAACCAGACAAGCACATCCCAGAAGCTGAGAGACACAGACGAGATGTTCCTCCATGACACCTGTGAGCCTTTCATCTGTCAGACTCGCTCTGCCATCTCTAAACCGTTTAACATTACGGTGCGCAGGTGTTTGGAGGCAGGACAGGGCTGACAGACGGGAATGTCACCACACAGCCAAACACTTGTGTTCCCCACAAAGATCTCTCTTGTCCAACAACAGCCTCGCCTCTGTAACATCAAGGCTTGGGTTACTTCACTCGTATCGGAGCGGCGCAGGCCGGGTTTCAAAGCGGCAGCCAGTTAAACAGGGTCCTGTTTGAAACGGTGAGCAGCTGTCAGTGATGAGAGCCAGCAGATTTGTGTTTAAACAGTCTCATCCTCACACGCAGGAGACACCAGGAGCTCACCAGGGCCAAAGTGCAGAAAAGGCCCTCTGACGATTGCTCAAAACACTAGCATAGACTCTGGAAAGGGAAAACAACAAAAGCTGTGTTTATTCCATTAATTATTGCAATTCAGTTAACAGCGAATATTAATCTTCTAAAGAAATGACAATTAAAATAAATAGAATTAGAGGTGTGAAAAATGTGTTAAATTCAGGGTCAATGTGAAAGACATTTTGAACATGTTGACCGATTTTGACAGATCCAAATTCTATTCTATTTCATTCTATTTAAATCTATTATATTTGCTTTTCTTTAATAATGTTTCAGCATTATTAAACATAGACTAGTAGTTTTTGCTGTTTAATGGCATTGTAATGGAATTAAAATTTGTGGAAATTCACAATTATTTTAAAAGTGTATTTATTAGAAATCAAGATTGCATGGGTCAAAATCAATCCATTTATTTATTTATGTTCTTTTATTTATTCATGTATGTTATTTTATGTTTATTTTCATGCTTACTTACTTATTTATTTATTTATTTATTTATTTATTTATTTATTTATTTATTTATCTATTTATTTTGTTTTGCTTATTGGCTGGCAGAGCAAGTAAACGTTTGAACCTTTGAACCAGAAGTGAAAATCCTAACGCTGAACATGAAGAAAGAAAGAAAGAAAGAAAGAAAGAAGTTATCATTGTTGTGTGTGTTTGTGATTGTGTGTGAGCAAGAGAAGGAATTTTAACAACAGAAAGTGACAGTCTTCACCTCTACATTCAATTACATTTTGAGTTTGCTTTGTACTTTTTTTTATCATTATTATTTTTACACGCTCAACTTTATTGTGTGAGCAGGTTATTTGTTAACACAGGTTCTGTGTGAAACTCTAGCACGCGCCCTGGAGCCTGTGTTGCTCGCAGCTGATGCATGTTGATATTAGTGTTTGGATATGTTGTGTTTGATTGACAGGTGGCTGCGTCTGTGGCCTGAGGCTTCACTATAATGCAGCTGAAGCAGAAACAGCCCAAGCACAAGCATCCTGACCGACACAGCTTCTGTTTCTCTGATTATTTCAGCATCTGTGTTCACAGTGGAGGAGAGTTACTGGATCAGGGGCTATGTAAACCAGTACACTGATAAACAAATAACACGTTCCATCATGAATACGTACTATCATGAATTCTGGAAGCAGGGTGATGCCTAGTGTTTTGGACATGTACAGTATGTTGACAGCAATGTGATGTGCTCTGTTTGTGTTGTACAGGAGGAGATCGTCTGCTGTGTGAGCTACAGGAAGCTCAGGGGTTCACTGTTATTACTGATTCCTGCATGAATCCTGCTGCTTTCCTCCGTGAAATCACTAATCATGCCAAGAGCTTCAGACTTCAGGCCATGGTACTTTCTTAGTAAAAGCTAGTTATGAGAATTTACTTCAAAATGCATAAAAGTCGCTCCTAGCCACCAGTTTATTTGTCATTGAATGGCTTGTGTTTTTCTGTAATGCAGTCCGCCTTAAAGGTTCATACTGTGTCTCTTTATGAAACCTGTGTTTAATAGACTAACACACCTAAATGTAGACTTTGAACTTTTTTAATTCGAGCTTGTGGGACAAGCACGCCGAACCCTGTGTGGTTTGCGGTGTCTGGATGTAGTAATTGTCTCTGGTTTCTGGTAATTGTGCTGCAGTGCACTTGATTTGCAGAGAGACTTCTGGAGTTTGTGAGCAGAAGTGCTGCAGTGGATAAAACAATGTTTGATTGTGTGAAATGTCACAGGGATTGATTCGGCTCCTACATTACCATTCTAATCAGTGGTGTAGAACCACGTGTGGAGAAACACACACACGCGCCCCGGGCTACTGCCGAATTGGACAAGGCCCGGGAAATTGTGTCCGTGCTGGAAACAAGTGTTCGCTGATTGTTTACTTCATGTCTTTAAATTGCATTTCTGCTGTTTTAATTCCTGCGGCGTCAGGAGAGCGACGGGCTGGGCCTTTCTGTTCTCTCGGATGCTTACCGAATGCAGATGTCACGACCCGAGGCGGACTACAGTCTGATATTAGAACTCAATATCGAGCGGTGTTTTCCACTTCAGCAGCTGAGAACACGGGTTCAGCGAGAGTCCGCGCCGCGTCTCATTTACAAGAGCACAGACCTCAAGAACATACACCTTTCATGATTATAACACGATATATCCCCTAAGATCATGACTTTATTATTATTTATTTATTTTTATTTATTTATTTTTATTTATTTATTTTGTTCAAGTTGCAGTGATTTTGAATTAGTTTTTATTTTATTATTTTTATTTTCATTTTAGTTCAAGTTTTAGTCATTTTGAATTAGTTTTTTTTTTCATTTTCATTTTAGTTCAAGTTTTAGTCATTTTGTTGTGTTTTGTAATTTTAGTTTTTGTATTTCTGTTTTGTATCAAAAGGACTACTTTATTTATTTTTTTTATTTTTTTTTTATTTTTTTCACAGCAAAAGTGCTCCATGAAAGTGTCTTAAGACAGTTTGCATGAGCTGTGCACTCCATTTCAAGTCTTCTGGAGTCATATGAGCTTGTATGAGGAACAGACTCGTCACCTTTATTTCTTCAGCACTTCACATAATACTGACTGTGTCACACCAGCTTTGTAATGTCAAACAGTAAATAGTTTGTCAGTAATCCAAGACTCAAATGTCTCATGTCTTGTGAGCAGTTATTGAACCTTACAGTAAATGTTTTTAACCACAAAAATCATGCTGTTTTGGTGCTTTTTTTTTATTGACAGGCCTCATTTACAGAAAACATTAGCTTCTTTTAACATCTGAGGAGAAGCAGATGAGTATACGATGACAAGATCCTTTTAAATCAATCTCAGGTTAGAGAAAACAGTGTTTTGAAGGCAGTTTGATAAGACAACCAAAAAAAACTCAAAAGCATTTTATAAATAAGATAATAAATATAAATACAATGACTTGCTCACCGAGGAAAAGGCAAGAAAATATCAGACATACAGTTATGTCTGTCCATATGACGATTCAGTGCTCCAGCACGAGAGTGTTTGGCGCCCTCTTGTGGCTGATATAATTGATCTGTATTACTGTCAGTGTCAATGTCAGACACAAGAGGGCGCCAAAGCCTGTAGAAACACCATCAGCTCTCACAGCTCTTCTCCATCTCAACACACGTGTACTGTACATATTTCAACCCTGAAAAGCCTGATTTTTGTTTTGATTTTTTTATTTTATTTAACCTTTAGACAAAATATTTTTAAAGTTTTGCATAAGTGTTTTGTTTGACTATCATATAGTCTGATATAGTGAGAATATGAAGGGGAATGAATTTTATTGAGAGGCTCAAACTGAGCAAAAATATGCAATTAGCTGCAGATGCTGATATTTATATGATGATTGTGATGTAAATCAGTCAGATCTTTCTATCAGTGGAGCAGATACTGATATAAACTGATGTACAACCCGAATTCCGGAAAAGTTGGGACGTTTTTTAAATTTTAATAAAATGAAAACTAAAAGACTTTCAAATCACATGAGCCAATATTTTATTCACAATAGAACATAGATAACATAGCAAATGTTTAAACTGAGAAAGTTTACAATTTTATGCACAAAATGAGCTCATTTCAATTTTGATTTCTGCTACAGGTCTCAAAATAGTTGGGACGGGGCATGTTTACCATGGTGTAGCATCTCCTTTTCTTTTCAAAACAGTTTGAAGACGTCTGGGCATTGAGGCTATGAGTTGCTGGAGTTTTGCTGTTGGAATTTGGTCCCATTCTTGCCTTATATAGATTTCCAGCTGCTGAAGAGTTCGTGGTCATCTTTGACGTATTTTTCGTTTAATGATGCGCCAAATGTTCTCTATAGGTGAAAGATCTGGACTGCAGGTGTAACCGGTACAGAAAGTGTTTTGTTAAAACATATGTATTGATTGTTATAATTCTCACAAAATTGTTTTTCCACATGCACCTGATATGATGCCTAAGTGTGTTGAGTACGTTCCCCTTTAATTGCTGTGATGTCATCATGAGCCTACATAATTTCCCGTTATGTCCCCTCCTCTTCCTCTTGGCATTGTAATTGCATGGAAGAGGTGGGTTATTTTTGGCTCCTTCTAATCCTTATTAATCTTTATTTTAATTGTTGCTTTTATTTCTATATCTTCATTGCAAATTATGTGTATTATGTTATTTTACTTACCTGTGTGGTTATTTTTGTCATTTTGCCCAATTTAAGTTATATTTGTCTCTTTGGCCTAATAAGTGGAGATGAAAAGCACATGGTAATTAAATCTACGTCACATTTGTTTTATAGAGCAAGATAAGGGTGATTGTACTCAGAGGCTGTTTTTATTTGTTTTACATCAGATCTCGGAGTAAAACCCAGTGGAACCGTCGCCTTTTGTCCCGTGTCTGTTTTCACAACGCAGAGAAAAGTGATTTTATAACTGGTGTCGCGAGCCACCGGTTACACGTGGTGCCGTGATCCTTCGGATTTCGCATGATCGTCTGATTACCGATCGCCGAAGTTGCTGCTTCAACAGACTACAGTGTGCCATGAAAGATCGCTGGATGTGAGAGTGTTTCGCCGTTCGCGGAGGCCGCAGTTCATTTCATCTCGTCCGATCTCATCATCAGGGTTCTATCTTCTGTTGCTCATATCACAGACGGTAAAGGTAGAACGGTTGCCCTTTTATGAAGTATGATGAAAAACTGTTTTGACGTTTAGTAATAACGTGTTGAACTTTTGTTTTTTTTTGTTGTTTGTTTTTTTTGTACTGCTGCACGCTCATCACTGACGGGATATTTTTGTGATCGCATTTTTTTATTTCTCCTCGTGCAACGCTGTACTGAACTGTTCTTTGCGTTGCTGAAAGCTGAAGGACAGTGTTTTTGTGATCGTCATCACATAATTTTTTTTTTTTTTTCCTCCCTGAAACTAACATTGGACTGTTTTGAGAGTCTAAATGAATATTTCTGCAAACTACATTTATCTGCATATTAGTTAAGTGATTTCAGTGTTTGTTTTTGGTTTTTTTTCCTTCTCATTTTTCTTTTTGAAACTGTTATTGCATTTATTTATTTTTTTCCCTATTCGAACTGAGTCATGTTTGAGGACACTGTCAGTCAGGATAATTTTAGCCCTGTACAAAGACCTAGTGCCATGTTACCAGTAGGCAGGGGTAGTGGGGCTGTACTTAATCGTCCTGACAATATGTATGGAGTTTCTCCTCAATGTTTTGGGAGAGGGAGGACATTCTTGACTGCAGATATTGACCATGTACATGCATCTGATTCAGCTATTGGTACCTCAGGGAGCCCAGCTGCTTGCTCTACCCCTTTTGCACGCCCTAACACTGATCGTGCAGTTACCTCTGAGTCTTTGGGGAGTATTATTTCTGATTTGGCACAGAAAATTGGTGAAAGCATTTCAGCCAGTCTCAACTTAACGCAACAGCCCAGCCCAGTGCAATCTAAGTCAAATGTACAGCATTCAGGTGAATGTTTTGATGCTTCTAATTTGAAAGTCATTGTCCAACATGATGTTGCGCCTCCACCGTTCTTTAGAGGTGATCAAAGTGATTCATTTACTGTACATGAATGGGAAGATTTGATGTACAGTTATTTGAACAGAAAGATATGCACTGATGAAACTGCCTCTGATCTCATTTTGAGCAGGTTATCTGGAAAAGCGAGAGATGTAGTCAAAGTGTCCTTGCGCAGCTTCCCTGGGCCGACTGCTGCAGTGCTCCCCACCACCGTGTTCGATATACTGAAGCGCAATTTCAGTGAGTTGATGTATTCAAATATGCCTATGTCTGACTTTTATAACACCCTGCCTAGGGCGGATGAGAGCCCAATGGACTACTGGATACGGCTCAATAAGGCGATTGATGTGGCTGATGAGTGTTTGCGTAGACGGAACAAGTGTGTTGAGGACCCTGCTACTGAAGCTGTTATGATGTTTATCTCACACTGTCCAGATCCTGGCCTTGCTTTGTCTTTTCAGTTCAAGCCTGCTGAACAGTGGAGTGCTGCTGAAGTTCAAGAGCGACTGGATAGTCATCGCAGGACTCTGAAGAGAGCTTTTGCTAGAACTTCACGCTCCTTGCCTGTATCTGCTTGCCATCAGAACACCGTAACTGTCTGTGACGATTCTGTGTCAAGTTCTCCCAAACAGCCTGAACTCTCAAGCCAGATTCCAAGTTTAACTGGTCAGTTGAGCCCCAACGCTGCTCCATTTACTCCTGATGCTAGTATGCAGCAGTTGGTTGGCATGATGGACAAAGTTTTATCTCTCTGCACTGCCTCACTGTCCTCGCCCATCCCAAACTGTCCTGTCAGAACTTCAGACCCCAAGCCCAGTCTGAGCTCAGCATGTAGAGTATGTCAGTCTAAAGAGCACAGTACACATACTCATTGTATGCGCCAGAGGCTTTGTCGTAACTGCTTCAAACCTGGACACTTTAAGAGCAATTGTCCTAGGACGACAGGCCTTGAGCTGCCGCCTTCAGCCATTCAGTTAAACTAAATAGCCCATGTACGGAGGGGGATAACATGGGCAGTGGCGTATTTCCCCCAAAAGATGAGTCAGACCCACATGAGATTTTTGTAAATAGTTGCAAATTGTTGCCACCCGACAAAACAGTGCTGTATGTGGGATCTCAGAAAATTGATGGAGCTAGTGAACTCTTTTATGCCCCTGTGACTGTCGGTGGCCAGTCCGTGCTGAACGGTATGCTAGATTCTGGCAGCATGGCTTGCACACTGAGTATGGAAAGTGAATCCAAGTTGCGTGCCGATGGAGTTCTCCCTCAACCCTCAGTGATTCCTGGTAATGTGGTCCTGGTGGGCTGCGGTGGTCTGACTACTCAGCCTAAGTGCACATATGACCTGGAAATCGAAGTCTACGGGTTCAAGTTTATCGTACCAACCTTAGTAGTGCCTGGACAGAAGGATGAGTTCATTATCGGCAGTAATGTAATCAAATGTGTGCTTCAGAAGATGAAAGCCGAAAAGAGATACTGGGAACTAATTTCCTGCCAAAACAGCAACCCTGAGTGTGAAGAATTTCTTGAGCCCTTGAGCGGTGTTTCTCGTTGGTCTGGTCCCCAACCGCCCACTAAGCTCGGCACAGTTAGGCTTCGTCGGGCCGTTACCTTGCTTCCCAGGTGTGAGCACCTTGTCTGGGGAAAACTACCTGCAAACACTAATGTCTCCACAGGAAGCTCCGTCATCGTCGAGCCCACTACGTCACGTTCAGCGCCACGTCATGTTCTTGTTGGACGTGTGGTGACTCCTATGTGGGGTGATCGATGGGTGCCGATGAAGATCTTAAATCCCACCCAGTCTCCAATAACTCTTCGACGTAATGCTAAGCTGGCTGATGTGTCTCCTTGTTTGGCAGTGGAGGATGTTACAGTTTCACAAGATGTGTGCAGACCTCAAGTTCCTGATGCAGCTTTCCCCAAGCCTATTCCAACTGTTGATCCAGTGCAGTTACTGCATGAGTATGGTTTGGAGGGCATTGATATCGAAGGGTGTGAGGTCTTCAAGTCATGGAAGGAGAAGTTGGCAAGTCTTATCGTGTCCTATCGTGATGTTTTCTCCAGGGACAGACTCGATTGTGGAGAGGTGAAGGACTTTGTACACAGAATTCATCTGAGCGATGAGCGTCCATTTCGTCTGCCATATCGCCGAACCCCTCCTGCCCACTACCAGAAGTTGAGAGAGGTACTTTCTGAAATGGAAGAGAAAGGCATCATTAGCAAATCCGTCAGCGAGTATGCATCTCCTTTGGTAATGGTATGGAAGAAGGATGGATCTCTCAGAGTCTGTACGGACTTTCGCTGGCTTAATGCAAAGACCATTAAGGATGCTCATCCTTTGCCTCATCAGGCAGACTGCCTGGCTGCGCTAGGAGGCAATCTTTTCTTCAGCTCTGTTGATTTGACGTCAGGATTTTACAACGTCCCGCTCCATGTTTCTGATCGTCATTACACCGCATTTACAACACCAATGGGCTTGTACGAATACAACCGTCTTCCCCAAGGCCTGTGTAACAGCCCAGCATCATTTATGCGCATGATGCTCAGTGTGTTCGGAGATCTAAATTTTTCCAGCCTCCTTTGCTATCTAGATGATTTGTTGGTTTTCGCCCGCTCTGAAGAGGAGGCTTTGAAACGCTTAGAAGTAGTGTTTTCACGGTTGAGAGCTAGTAATTTGAAGTTGGCTCCGAAAAAGTGTCACTTTCTCAGGCGCTCCATCAAATTTCTGGGCCATGTGATCAGCGGATCTGGAGTTTCCGTGGATGAAGACAAGGTAGCAGTCATTTCAGCCTTTCAAAAGAATGATCTGATGAAGGAAGATAATGTCACACCTTCGCCTAAGAAACTACGATCATTTCTGGGCATGGTTCTATACTACCAGAGCTTCATCCCTGGCTGTACACGTGTCGCAAAGCCATTGTTCAATTTGACGGCCGGTCAAAAACGTTTGACGAAAGGCACAAGTAGCCGTAATCGATCTGGCACTTATCGGGAGTTGTCTCCCCAGGACTGGACTCCTGATTGTGATGTTGCCTTCGAAGAGTTAAAGAGAGCCCTTGTCGAGAGCGTGGTCCTGGCACACCCTGACTTTGAGCGTCCATTTATTCTTTGCACTGATGCATCGTTGGACGGTTTAGGGGCAGTACTTTCTCAAGTTCCCAGTGGTGAGGACAAAGCACGTCCCATAGCTTTCGCCAGCAAGTCTTTGAGCCGCAGCCAAGCCAATTACCCTGCACACAGACTAGAATTCTTGGCCCTCAAGTGGGCAGTGTGCGACAAGTTCAGTCACTGGCTAAGAGGTCATGAGTTTACCGTGTGGACGGACAATAATCCGCTCACGTACATCTTGACAAAACCTAAATTAGATGCTTGTGAGCAGCGCTGGGTTTCAAAACTTGCCCCGTACAACTTTAAAATAAAGTACGTTCCTGGACGATTGAATGTTGTGGCGGATGCGCTCAGTCGAGACCCATTCGTCAACCCAGTGAGTCAGCGACTTCTGTCCGAGCCTTACTCTGAACTACTGAAGTATGTACACAGTGTGGGAGATGATTCTGTGCAGAGGACATTCCATCTCACGTGCCAGCCACAGACACTTGAAACTGAACTCAATCTAAGTTCTGAGATCAACTTTTCCATGACTTCTGAGGATGTTTCATCTATCTTGTCTCTCTGTGATGATTGGGATTCAGGAGCTGCATCCAGAGCAACATCCGTGGGTGGTCATTTGACTTCTTCGATTCCCGACTGTCAAGACGTAATCCATGCCTTTTCATTGTCTGAACTGCAGTGTCAGCAGCACAAAGATGCAGTTATTTCGAGGGTGGTTTTCTATGTCCGCAGGAAGCGCAGACCTACCCGGCGTGAGCGTGTGAATGAGGATTTGCTAGTTTTGAGGATTTTGAGGCAGTGGGAAAAACTCTGTTTGCTTCATGGCATCCTGTATAGAGCTGTCAAAGATCCACTCTCTAAGCATAAAAAGTTTCAATTCGTCCTGCCTGCCTCTATGAAACAGCAAGCACTCTCTGGTGTTCATGATCTGGCCGGTCACCAAGGTCAGCCACGTACCCTGTCTTTAGCCCGCCAGAGGTTCTATTGGCCTGGGATGGAACGTGATGTGCGTGATTATGTCAAGACTTGTGCCCGTTGTGTCCTGAGTAAAACTCCGGAGCCAGCAGCAAGAGCGCCCTTGGAGAGCATCAAGACCACTGCCCCATTGGAGCTTGTCTGTATTGATTTCTGGTCTGCTGAAGATAGGCGCAATAAATCTGTGGATGTCTTGGTAATTACAGATCATTTCACCAAGTTAGCTCACGCTTTTCCTTGCCGAAACCAGTGTGCTAAAAGTGTTGCTAAGAAACTCTGGGATGGCTTCTTTTGTATCTATGGATTTCCACAGCGTATCCATTCGGACCAGGGAGCAAATTTTGAGAGTGGGCTGATAGCAGAGCTTCTTGATATTGCCGGCGTTGACAAGTCACGGACTTCACCGTACCACCCAATGGGGAATGGTGGGACTGAAAGGTTCAACAGAACATTAGGTAACATGCTGAGATCGCTTCCACCCAGATCCAAGCAAAAGTGGCCACAGTTGGTACAAACAATGACATTCATGTATAACTGCACTGCCCATGAAACTACTGGGTTTGCCCCTTTTTACCTGATGTTCGGGAGGGTGCCGAGATTGCCTGTTGACCTTATGTTTCGAAGCGTGCTTCATGATGAGTCAATCTGTGATTACAATGACTATGTTCAATCTCTTGTCAGTGATCTACAGTCTGCTATGGCGCTGGCTCAAAAGAACTCTACTGCTGAACAAAAACATCAGTCTGATCAGTACAATAAGAGAGTCAAAGGATTGCCCCTGTCAGTTGGTGATCATGTTCTCATTGCCAACAGAGGCTGTAGAGGTAAACGGAAGCTTGCCGATAAATGGGAGCCCACCATGTATTCCGTTGTTGACTCCAAACCTTCACTGCACATTTACAAGATCCGTGACAAATCTGGTCATGAGAAAGTGGTACATCGGAATCTATTGTTGCCAGTTAACTTTCTTCCTTTGCCTTCAACTGAGTTTTCTGTTGGTGAAAGTGCTAGTGGTGGTCCTTGTTCCACACCTTCTCAATCTGTATGTGATTTGGTTGAGTCAACCTTACCTGTCGCTAATGATTTGTCACATGCTGAGTCCATGTCTGTCATTTCTCACATTGCTGTTTGTGACGATGATCGTACTGCTTCTTGGGTCTCATCCCATTCTTCTCAAACTGTTTCTGAAGCACAAAATGAGTTTTCTGTTGACCTTGACACTGTATCTAGTGCCTTTTCTACTGTTCCTGACAGTTCACGTAATCCTTTGGTTGACCATAACTCTGACGATCGTTACACTACCAGGTTTGGTAGAGTACTTAGACCTGTTCATAGGCTGATTGAGTCAATGATTCAACTCGAAACCTTACTTGGTGTGGAGTCTGTATCTCCTGTTATTCATGTATAGGGTTGTGTATAGTATTATACTATCTCTGGTAATACATCTCAACCAAAGTGTAATCTTCTCTATTTTATTGTGTATACTAATCCTGTTTATGTACTTGGTATGAGTTTTTCAAAGTGTAATGGGCACTTTGTGTATGCCTGCAAAATGTGTAGAAGTTTGGCCAACTTTCTCCATATTTGTATCCCTTGTTTGGGTAACTCTCTAGGTGGAGTCTTCACTGTTTTTAAAGTGTAGACCATGTAACTCAAGTGACCAGTGTTTTATTTGTTATGCTCTTAAGAATTTTGTGTGAATTCTGGGGGGTGAGTGTAACCGGTACAGAAAGTGTTTTGTTAAAACATATGTATTGATTGTTATAATTCTCACAAAATTGTTTTTCCACATGCACCTGATATGATGCCTAAGTGTGTTGAGTACGTTCCCCTTTAATTGCTGTGATGTCATCATGAGCCTACATAATTTCCCGTTATGTCCCCTCCTCTTCCTCTTGGCATTGTAATTGCATGGAAGAGGTGGGTTATTTTTGGCTCCTGCTAATCCTTATTAATCTTTATTTTAATTGTTGCTTTTATTTCTATATCTTCATTGCAAATTATGTGTATTATGTTATTTTACTTACCTGTGTGGTTATTTTTGTCATTTTGCCCAATTTAAGTTATATTTGTCTCTTTGGCCTAATAAGTGGAGATGAAAAGCACATGGTAATTAAATCTACGTCACATTTGTTTTATAGAGCAAGATAAGGGTGATTGTACTCAGAGGCTGTTTTTATTTGTTTTACATCAGGTATGTTTTCTCTGTATTTTCCTCTTGGCATTGTAATTGCATGGAAGAGAGCAAGATAAGGGTGATTGTACTCAGAGGCTGTTTTTATTTGTTTTACATCAGATCTCGGAGTAAAACCCAGTGGAACCGTCGCCTTTTGTCCCGTGTCTGTTTTCACAACGCAGAGAAAAGTGATTTTATAACTGGTGTCGCGAGCCACCGGTTACACAGGCAGGCCAGGTTAGCACCCGGACTCTTCTACGACGAAGCCATGCTGTTGTTATAGCTGCAGTATGTGGTTTTGCATTGTCCTGCTGAAATAAACAAGGCCTTCCCTGAAATAGACGTTGTTTGGAGGGAAGCATATGTTGCTCTAAAACCTTTATATACCTTTCAGCATTCACAGAGCCTTCCAAAACATGCAAGCTGCCCATACCGTATGCACTTATGCACCCCCATACCATCAGAGATGCTGGCTTTTGAACTGAACGCTGATAACATGCTGGAAGGTCTCCCTCCTCTTTAGCCCGGAGGACACGGCGTCCGTGATTTCCAACAAGAATGTCAAATTTGGACTCGTCTGACCATAAAACACTATTCCACTTTGAAATAGTCCATTTTAAATGAGCCTTGGCCCACAGGACACGACGGCGCTTCTGGACCATGTTCACATATGGCTTCCTTTTTGCATGATAGAGCTTTAGTTGGCATCTGCTGATGGCACGGCGGATTGTGTTTACCGACAGTGGTTTCTGAAAGTATTCCTGGGCCCATTTAGTAATGTCATTGACACAATCATGCCGATGAGTGATGCAGTGTCGTCTGAGAGCCCGAAGACCACGGGCATCCAATAAAGGTCTCCGGCCTTGTCCCTTACGCACAGAGATTTCTCCAGTTTCTCTGAATCTTATGATGATGTTATGCACTGTAGATGATGAGATTTGCAAAGCCTTTGCAATTTGACGTTGAGGAACATTGTTTTTAAAGTTTTCCACAATTTTTTTACTCAGTCTTTCACAGATTGGAGAGCCTCTGCCCATCTTTACTTCTGAGAGACTCTGCTTCTCTAAGACAAAGCTTTTATAGCTAATCATGTTACAGACCTGATATCAATTAACTTAATTAATCACTAGATGTTCTCCCAGCTGAATCTTTTCAAAACTGCTTGCTTTTTTAGCCATTTGTTGCCCCCGTGCCAACTTTTTTGAGACCTGTAGCAGGCATTAAATTTTAAATGAGCTAATTAAGTGGATAAAAGTGTAAAATTTTTCAGTTTAAACATTTGCTACGTTATCTATGTTCTATTGTGAATAAAATATTGGCTCATGTGATTTGAAATTCCTTTAGTTTTCATTTTATTAAAATTTAAAAAACGTCCCAACTTTTCCAGAAATCGGGTTGTAAATGATCCGCACATATAACACAGTGATTGAGAGCTGAAGAAATCAAGGCTCCTCAGAAGATGTGAGATGTTCTGGAGGCTTGTGAAGATCATTCCTCCGCTGAGGAACAGTGAAAGTAAAGCTTCTGGAAACGAACGCTCCTCAAAAGATCCTGAGGATCAGATTTGAGACTCTAAAACATGATTGATGGAGAATCAAGTAAAGCTGAGCTGCTTCAGTCCAGTAAGAGTTCATCTGGAGATATTACTGACCTTATTCTGACCTTTACTTGATCACAATCAGAAGAATCTGAAGCTGGACACTTGTACAATTACATTTTTATTTGATGGCATGTGGTGGATTGTGTGAGAGATGTTCAGCAGCAAAGTTTGATCATTTAGAGGCCTTAGAAACCAATGATCAAATATAATACAGTAGGCTTTGTATCAGTCAATAACATTTATTTCTATAGCACATGTCGACCAAAGTGCTTTACCTACCAGGAACTAACAAGTCATTCAACTTAAGAGCATGAGAACAATACTAAACGAACTCATAAAGCACATGGTCACAGATGAACAGCTTTATATAGTTTCAGAGTAAAGTCCTGTCTTTCTTCTGATCAGATTGGCAGCTGTGCTGTCAGTGCTGGATTATTGTGATATTATCTACAGTATATGCAGGCGCTAAAGCATTGTTTACAGGCGTTTGGTTCTGTTTCTGGAGCATTAATTCAAAAGCCCTGACCCATCATTGTTTGCTGTACTCTCTCAGCTGGGATGGCTCCTGCACATATATCTACATATACAGTTATTCTGAGTGTGTTTTCTTCTTATTTACAGCAGTGTGTCATTCAAAAAGATATAAAGAATGATGGTCTTTGCTCACCAGATTATTATCTTCCGAACATTGCAAAAGTCGGTAGAAATATGGGTAAAGGGTGTTTAGTTTTGACCAGAACAGTTAATCTAATCCCGTGGAGGGACACTAACACAGGTGATATGCGCATTTCCTAGTCCCAGTCAAAATCCCAGCAGAAGCCTTTTGGACAAACTACGGGCTTGATAATGAGGCATGAGAAACACCATATCATAATGAATTACAGTAGTCCAGTCTACATCTAAAAAACGCAAGCACAACTGCTTTCTAACATTTTAAAGACAGAAAAGGTTTAGATGCTTATCAGACTTTAACTCAGCATCTAAAACAACACCAAGACTCCTTACTTCATTGTACCTCAGACGCAGGGAGGCCTGGCTGATTAGATGTTTAATTGATCTCAGAGGGCCAAACAGCATTACTTTAGTCTTTCAAGTGGAAATCAATCAACTTCTTAATTGTCATTAAGATAGTAAAGGCATAGATAGGATATATTGTGTTTCTGACAAATAGATCGGCCAGAGGAAGCATATAAATGGAAAATAAAACCGGGCTCAGTATAGATCCTTGTGGAACACCAGATTAAATGGTAGCAGAAGAGAAAGAAACATTTCCTAATTCAACAGAGGGAGCTGTCTCTAAGATAGGACACAAACCAGTTAAGAACATTCCCTTGAATCCATGCTCACAGTCTTACGTGATCCAGAATAATTTCATGCACGATAGTGTCAAATGTAGCTGTAAGATCAAGTAAAACTAAAATAAAACAACAAATGAAGTCAAGGTTCAATTCATATTATCACATAATTCATATAGTCTTAAAGAGTTTTAACAGGAGCTCACATCAGACTCCAGTGGTCTGTTCTCTCTAGGTCCCTCGAACCGTATGATGAACTACAGAACAACATCTGCTTTTCAGATCCATCCAACAGAAAAAACTCAGAAGACACAATCATGTCACACCACTAAACTGAATTAGAAGTGTATAGAATCATTAGACAGCGCTTCATGTTCACTGACGGTATGGGTCAGTAGTATAATGTTTATATTTCCCTAAATCAGATATTCAAAAAGAGTGGCAGAATAAGTGGGACATAACTGATACAGGAAGGTTTTATTATACAATTAATTCATCAGTTAAAGAAGTATACAGTATTGGAAGATGTACTGAAGGAAAGATGAGGTGATTTGAAATATATTAGAATTCGGGCACACATGACTAAATGGCTCATTCTCCAACTGGGGTGGCAAATGAGAGGCAGAATTTGTAAAAAAAAAAAAAAAAAAAAAAAAAAAAAAAAAAAAAATATATATATATATATATATATATATATATATATATATATATATATATAAATTAAGAAAAAAAAACTTTTTTTCTGATCAAATGTATTGCTATGCGTTTAAAGATATTTTAATATGATATACCCATTACAATAAAAGCTTTAGAACATTTTGATTTTTAAATAATTTCAATCAAACACTGTCATAGTAACACCACAGAGTTACTATTGGCTCAGTGTGAAAGACAAATCAGCCGAAATCTGCCATCATGATTTCAGGATCAGGGGACATTTAGGAAATATCAATACGCATTTTTGTATCAAAATTTTGCACAACACCACAGACACAAAGAATGTACTCCCCATGCATCCCTCAGATCATCCAGCACCTGCGGTGACCTTTACACACAGGAAGTAGTTCCAACTGAATTCTCAATTTTCATAAAGGGGCGATATCCATTGTTGTAACAAAAATATTATTATAAATAATAATAATAATAATAATAATGAAATTGTACGTTAAATAAAATCTATATTCACAATGTAACAACTTTATTTGTGTTAAAAATGTTATATTGTTG